>NC_137628.1:29047877-29135377 GCF_963383615.2 Lipophrys pholis
GTGTGTGTGTGTGTGTGTGTGTGTGTGTGTGTGTGTGTGTGTGTGTGTGTGTGTGTGTGTGTGTGTGTGTGTGTGTGTGTGTGTGTGTGTGCGCACGCTCGCGCATTAACTGCACCTGGTCTGCTCTCAATAATTCATCATACATTAATATTACATCCCTGTTTCTATGCTGAGATAGATAGATAGATAGATAGATAGATAGATAGATAGATAGATAGATAGATAGATAGATAGATAGATAGATAGATAGATAGATAGATAGATAGATAGATAAACATCTTCAGTGGCGTTTATGAATAACATCAAGAATCAGCTCTGATTTCTGAACCTGTAAACCAAACTACAACACTCTGTACCATTATAATCAACTGTAACACACATTAACACATTGTAACACACTGCCACACACTGTTACACACACACTAACTGTAATACACATTAACACACATTAACAGACTGTAACATCCACTGTAAAACTCTGTATCATACTGTAACACACTACAAAGTGCTGTAAAATACTAACATTGTAACACACACTAACACACGGTAACATCAACTACAAAACTAGGTAACACACTATAGCTGCAGTATAAAACACAGTGTAATACTACTGAAATACAATATAACACACAATAACATTGAAATAACACACTGTAACACGCAATAATACACAAACATTGTTACACACTGATATACACAGTAATACAATGTGACATACTGTAGCACTGAACATACTGTAGCACAGCGTAATACACTTCAGTGTAACTCACATTATGTATTCTGAGCTGGTCACAGTTTTCTATTCAGAACATTCAGGATTTATTAAAAAAAAAAAAAAAAAAGTATTTTCTGTGTTAATTACACAGCCTGCGAGTGTGAGCAAAGTAAAGCTGACAGGTGTGTGTGTGTGTGTGTGTGTGTGTGTGTGTGTGTGTGTGTGTGTGTGTGTGTGTGTTAGTGTGCGAGTGGTTTGTTTCCCTGGTCCTGATTGGAGGGTATGTGTGGGTTTGTTTGTGAGGATGTTCCGATGTGGGCGTCCATGAACTGGAACTCGGACGTGTTCAGAGTCAAACTGCAGTTTAAAGTGTTGCACATCATTATCTGCCTGCAGGGAGTCGGCCGTGGTCGGCCCGGCCTCCTCGCTCTCTGCGGGGGGCACGGCTCTGCACCCGGGTGTGTGTGTGTGTGTGTGTGTGTGTGTGTGTGTGTGTGTGTGTGTGTGTGTGTGTGTGTGTGTGCTGGTGGTGCCCCAGGTTGCCCTTTGCATTGTCACAGAGGTTTAATGAGGCCGAGCGGCACAGTTTGCAGTGCCTTCACCGCCGGGCCTCATTAATGACGACGACACCCCCGGCTGAACGAAGCCCGGTTCTAAAGAGCCAGAAGATGAAGGCAGCGTGGGCGTTGCCACGGCGACAGGGACAGCTGAGGGCGGACGCAGTTTTAAAGATGGAGAAAGACAAAGTCTGAAGGCTCTCATTACAGAGCTGAGGTCAGAGTGGGGAGGACATCCAGGTTTGTTCAACTGAAACCACATTCTGTAAAACACACACACACACACACACACACACACACACACACACACACACACACACACACACACACACACACACACCGTTGTAAATCTCTTCAGAGTGGCCCACCGACCCTCCAACTGACCTCCATTAACGTGGAGGTGAGAACTTCATGTGTCCACCACCAGAAACAGGGCACACTCTGGAATCACCGTGGTAACCAGGGTCGGCAGCTGATTGGTTGATTGGAGAGACTCTCTCAGTCTAATGTCCATCTCTCGGGACGTTTCTGGTTGGCGGACATTGTTGTCTTTTGACCATATTGGCTGAGAGTTAAATGTTTGTGTTGAAGTTTGAGTTTCTGGTGTATTTCTTTATGTTCTCTTGTAAAAACCAAATAACCTGAAGGGATCTGAGGAGTATTTGATAGTCAGAGATTGTTTCACCTTCAGGAAACAGTGAAATGAAATGTTTCTGTGGCACAGGACATCAGAGCAGAGGGGAAATAAAAGCAGGATTTATTAGGATTTTCTTTGATTTCATCACCCAGCAGTGAAGCCCTTCACTGAATGTGGAAGTGCCAGAGTACCTGGTGAACCAGGTGGCGGCTGCTCTGCATGCAGACCAGGACCACTGCTTCTCATATCCAGTGGGTGTATGAACGAGCTCGTCATGGCAGAGCTGACATTAAAACGCTCGGGGAGAGAACAAAGAGACTTTGTTGTGGATCTTTGCTGCCCGAAGCTTCGCTTCTCATTAAAGCTTCGACTGTCCTCCAGCTGATCAGAATAAATATGGAGGGTTTATGTAACGCCTCATTAAAATGGACGAGCTGCAGCGGGGAGAGGAGAGCTCTCACTCTGCTGCAGAAACACAAGCAGCAGCTCCGCGTTCATGCTGCTGGAGGAAGAACCAAAAAAAACAACCTAACTTCGATCCTCCTCAACAGTCGCAGCTCGTCGCCTCCATCAGGTCCTCAGACAGTCGGAGGAAGGAACAGCCTGCAGCTCCCAGTTGGCTCAGTGGTTGTTCTCTCTGAGATCCTGGATCCAGGCTACAGTCTGACCTGTTATGGTCACCACGGCAACAAAGAGCGTTTCCATACAGCAAACGTGATCTTGGATTGAGAAACTTCAATCCTACTCAAGTCGACTCAGAGAACGCCTCAAACTGTCCGAATGATTCTTCTCTGTGTTTTTTCTACTAGTTTGACTCGAACAACGACGTTAATCTACTTTTGTACAAACCTTCAACTAAACAATCGTCTGTGTTCATTAGTGAACGTTCAAAAAACACTTTTCACTGTATGAGAATTTCAAATTGTGGGAGAAAAAGAAAGATTCTTTTACTTCTCAGCCTCTGAAGCGCTCTGGTGGTCCTGAAGGAGACTGATGGAGGAGGAACATCAGAGACCTGCAGCCTCCAACCATCCAGTCCACTGGTTCTGTGCAGAAAGTTTCTAACCGCGTCTCTGAGGCGTCTTGTGGGAGGAGCTTCAGGAGTTTGGGGGTGGCGGGGTCACTGTGGGGTATCAGGTGTGTTTACGTCGGTCTGTAGACTTAGAGTGACGTCACACTGGTTCAAGATGAATATTGGATTCCTCCAGGATTGTTCCTCTTCTGTTCCTGATCTTCATGTGGAGGAACAGCTGAGGTCCGGAGGGCAGGAAGTGGCAGTAGTACAGTCGCTGTACTGGACTGTATCAAAGCTCCCTCACCTCCATCACCTCCCTCATCTATATCACCTCACTACCTCCATCACCTCCCTCACCTCACTACCTCAATTACCTCACTGCCTCCATTACCTCCCTCACCTCGATCACCTCCCTCACCTCCCTACCTTGATCTGATTAGGACTGCCCCTGGTGGTCCCACTTTGAGTCGACACAAAGGAGAGTCCAGGACTGCTGCAGAGGTTCTACCTCTGGTTTGGTCTTCAAGCAGCTCTGACTTCTTCACATACGGAGTCCATGTGGACCAAGAAGGACAGAAGGTGATGGACTCTCACATCACACACTGTTTGGTTCATTGTAGCACTTCTGCTTGAACGCTGGACTTCCTCATGTGTTTCAGACGTATTTGAGATTGTTAACGTCTGTCGGGATCCAGAACCAATCCTGTTTAGGGTTTACAGCTCAGCTCTTCTTCACCACAGTCCAGCACATCTCCACACAGAAAGGCCCGGCCAGGAATTCAACCCACAAGTTCCTCTCTGTGTGACATCACTTCCTCTCATGCTTTTTAGACATTTTTTAATTTTAGTCTTTGCAACTATCTTAAGAGTCACGCTTATGGTCCGTCACAAATATGGTCAGGACGATACAGAAGATTGAACCATCAACCTTGAGACTGAAAGACCACCCACTCTACCACCTGAGCCCAACTGATGTCACTCAGGTATCAAACACATGTCCTTCTCCCTGACGGACTTTCTCCTCATTTATAAACTCACAGCTGGACATAGTTTCAGTCCTCACAGTTAAAGCCACTGGAGGAAGACAAATGTCTGACGTGGTTTCAGCAGGTTGTGTCTCCGTTGAGTTTTGATACTGAGAAAACACATAATCCTTCGATAAATTCGCCTGACAGAACTAAAACCTGCTGTGACTCATTTTCTGACTCAGAAAAGAAGGAAAGCACCAGGAGCTTTTAAACCTGCAGTCAAGAAACGCTGGATGTGTTGGAAAAAGTCTGACCTGTGACTGTCAGCATGCGAATCCTCTGAAATGTGCAGACAGTCTCCCTGTCTCTCCGGCTGTTCCGTCCACAGAGAGGGGGCGTTGTCTGTTCAGAGGCACCGACACTCTTCCTGTTGGGAGCCGGAGAACGTGGACGACCATCAGGGGAGGGGCATAACGGTGAAACTGTGGAAAGCATTAATGTTACCCTGAAATCATGCAATAAACACTGAAACACTACAATGAAGTGTTGCAGTGAAACACTACAGTGAAGTGATACAATAAAACGCTACGTGACCCTGAACTGGATAAGCAGGATAGAACATGGATGGATGGACAGTGGAGTGTTACAACATAGTGTTACACCGAAGTGTTACATTGTAGTGTTACAGTGGAGTGTTACAGTGAAGATGGGGTTTCAAGTCCTACCATGCTTCCGTTTGATGACCTTCATGGCAGCCATTTCTCCACTGCTGACAGTCCTCGCCTGAACAAGGACTCAGCTTATTACCTCCTCAGCAGCAACTTTATACACACACACACACACACACACACACACACACACACACACACACACACACACACACACACACACACACACACACACACACACACACACACACACACACACACACACACACACACACACACACACACACACACACACACACACACACACGTATCGACCTCCCTGCAGAGTGACTGTGTGTTGGATCAACACCGTTCACTTCCTGTCAAAAGTCATCGTTGAGATAATTATCAATGAGGCATTCAGACGTCTCACCATTGAAACAGACTCATTATTAATGAGAGTCAGAATCTTTCATTATGAAACGGCTGCAGCTGCTGTCAACCTGCTATACTTTAATCTGAAAGTTTCATGCAGCCGTTTTATTCTCGTCTCGTCTCGTCTTGCAGTGAGACAGAAGGTGACGATGAACTTGTCTGCTGGGATCTGAGGACCTGATGGAGGACAGACGGCCATCGATCGCTCCCCACCCCCGTCCCTCACCCCCCACCTCCTCCCGTGACCTCCATCATCTCGCAGCTTCAGCACTTCAACGCAGCGATCCTCTTCACGCCTCAGAGATACAAGCAGGCTGCTCCGTTCGCTCCCACTGAGTGTTAATTAAAACTCAGCTCATGACAACCCCCCCACCCCATCCTGACCCCCCTCAACCTCCTCCACTGACCCCCCCGACCCTGAGGAAGGTGATGCAGCAGCATTCATCCTGTCGCTCGATACGAGCTGATGGAGCTTCAGGACGGCGATCAATAACTTCTGATAACGGGAGGAGAGCAGGCGGGGGTGGAGGGGTGGGAGGTGATGCTAACAATGCTAATGACACACACACACACACACACACACACACACACACACACACACACACACACACACACACACACACACACACACACACACACACACACACACACACACACACACACACACACAGAGCAGAGGATCGTGGGAAACAGCCCACCCAGGTATTGATCGTGAGCATGGAGCTCTCTATGTCTGACCAGGAGCCTCTGAGCAGATTTTAACCAGCAACCTGTTGCAGTGACACCAGCCAATGAAGTCTGTCTGCTACTCATAAAGCTCCGCCCACAACCCCATCCTCTGTCGCTCTTCATCCTCTTCTCTTCCCCTGCAGCCTCTTTTCTCCTCCAATCTCCTCTCTTTTATAACTTCCTCTTTTCTTCTCTAAATTCCTCTCTTTCATTACCTCCCTTCATCTTTTGCAACCTAATCTCTTCTCCTGCAGTAGTTGGAAAAGTTTGTGACCTCCTCACATGCTAATGAGAGGTGGCGCCACTTCAGTGTTTCTGTCTAATTCCACTGGATGACTACATTACCCATGAGTCTCTGCTTCCATTGCTGCTGCTGAGGTGTGTTCTCCCCCAAATTCTTTCCTCCATCTTCACTTTCAGTTTCAAACCTCTCTAACATGCTGCATCACTGTGAGGTCACAGAGAGGTCAAGTGGAATGACATCAGGTTCCAGTGTGTTTGTGTTTCACTGTGTGAGTCTGCTGAAAAAGAAACTTCTTCCTGTGTGCAGCTTTGCAGTCCACTTTGTTTTCTAACCACCTCCTCCTCCCCGTGTTCCTCCTCCTCCCCCTCCATGTTGCCGTCCTCTTATAAAATGACTTCATTTTGTTTCCTTCCTCAGCATTTCCACACTCGCCTCTCTTTTATTTCCACCTCACTGCAGAGCTTCAACGAGCCGCAGAAACAGCAAGCAGGACAAGCTGCTGCAGGCGACTCGTCCTGCCACATGGAGCTGGGAAACAACCGGCAACAGCAACAACACACAACAAGCAGCAACTATAAATACATGCAGCAACTTGCAGCAACATGCAACAGAATAAACAGAGCAACCTGCAAAACTAACCATGTGCAACGACACACAGCAACATGCAACAACATGCAGCAGCAACATTTTGCTGCAATTATGTGCTGCAGCAAAGTGCGGGAGCAGCAACATGCAGTCATCAAATGCAGCAATTTGCAGGTGTTACAACCAACAGAAACCAGAAGTAGTTGCATGCAAGAGCAGCAACGGCCGGCAACAGCAACAAAATGCAGCAATGTGCATCATTAGCATGCAGGAATGAATATGATTTTCCAGTTTGTTTTTTCAGGGAACTCTTGTTGATCAAAGTGAGCTGAAATAATTTTCCTCTCCAGGATGGAGCTGAGGAGCGGCTCGCTGCGACAGCCAATCACAGAGCAGGGAGACTCGGGGGAGAGGGGGGGCTCCGGGGGGTGGTGGGGTGCTCGCGTTACAGGAAGCAGCATAGCCCAGCAGGGAGGCTCCTGAATTATTGATGATTTAATGGACAAGCTTTCATTTTTTTTCTGCCTCATGTCGCATTTGGACTCTGTGAGGACGAGAGCCGCCGTCACCCGAGATTTCCCATGAGGCCTCAGTCACCCGGCGGGGGCGGAGACTCGCCAAACCTCATCCTGTCCACCGGTAAACACAGAGCACCACTCTCTGTGTCACCTCTGCAGAGTCTTCCTCACCGGGCGCAGCCTTCATCATCACACTGACGAAGACGAGTCTTTAAAGACCCTCATCTAGACCCTCAACTAGACCTCACTGACCTCTTTCACCTCTGACCTCCAGGTTGACTATGAAGGTCAGTAACAGTTCATTTAGCTGCAGATCTATAAATCTTCCCTCTGGTTCTATTAAACTTTGGAATCAGAGCATTTTCTAAAAGTCCCACCGAAGAAGAAAGTTGCTCCAAACACATTTGTCCTCGAAGCTGAAAACCAAAATGAACACGAGTTTCCAGTTTTCAATTGAAGATGTTGTAAAGTAGCGGAGCTGCGACTCCACTGGACAATGAGATGATCTACTGAGGCGGTTCTGCCTCAACAGTCTGATTCCACTGAGACTCGTGGAGAAACATGGAGGAATGAAGAGGTTCTGCAGAAGATTCTACTCAGCTTCTACTGTGACGACACAAAGACTCAAGTCATTATATACTGTTAGCTTATTCTACCTGAATAACCTGATTCTGACTCTACTGCAGATGTGACGAAGAAAGGCACAGGTTTAACTGAGGATCTACTGAAGAAACAAACCAGTTCAAATTACGTTTGACGTTCGAAAGAGTTACGTCACATTAAGACTGTTAGGAATGTGCCACGAATTATGGGAAAATTATATTTGTAACGCATCGTGCCAATGTGCAAACGCAGCATTTAATCAGGAATAAACTGGTTTTAATAATAAAAATAAAGTGATTCTATCAGGACTTTGTTTTAGAAAATACCTTATTCTTTTTAACTGCCCAGCCTGATTAAACACTGAATCAGTGTGTGTTGGGGATGAATCGGTGTGTTTGAGCAGCTTCAGCTTCTCTTGCTTCTTCCCACGGTTCACTAACGTGACGCTTCTTTAACTGGCGACTCTGAATTGTCTGTAGGAGGAAATGTGTGACTCCATGGAGACCAGGTTTCTCCAGCCCGTCTCCTCCTCCATCAGAGTGGAGGAGACGTCCACACCCAGCAGGGGGAGGTGTGCAGTCAGCTGCAGGAATGTCACACCACACTTCCGGTTACATTTCAAAATAAAATCCACTGACGTCGACTCATTGAGCAGCAGCTTGTAACACACTGAAACGTTTAAACCGCTTCCTGTTTTTAATTTTAGGAACATTGTGATGCAGCATTGAGGAGGCTGAAGGTGTTTCCATGGAAACGCTGACAGCATCCAAATTTGTCTCCGAAGAAACAGTTCAACAGCCAACGTGTTAAAAACAACTTGTGCTTGCAGTCTCTGTTCACCACAAACATGAGCTCCTGTTCAGACTGTTGGTTTCCTGTCTTCATAAAACTATAAGATGAGAATGATGTGTTCATCATTCAAAACTAGTAATGAAATGTTATAGAAAGTTATTAGTTTATTCTGCATTAAGACCTGCTGGTCTGTTCACTGCCTGCAGCAGAAGTAATGAAATGGAGCTGCTATGACAGGAACGGGTCACTGAAGAAACCAAATCAATGTTTTTAAACCTGAAGCAGAAAGAAAATCGCTGAACTCTTCAACTTCCCGAGTGGAGAAGTTTGGTTGACCCACAATCTCATGAACTTTCGCTCTGATGACACGCTATGACACGAGCTGATGACAAGCTATGACACGAGCAGTCCAGGAGAGAGAGGATTCATGTGAGCCCGGTTGTCAAATGCAGGATCCAGGATGAGTAGGAAACATCTAGAAATTAACAAACCAACAATTTCTACCAAAACTCACAGACCAGAGAAATGGTGCAGCATGTGGAGCCTGGACCAGGGGGGTGGAGACACTGCTCATGTTCTGGTCCGGGTCTCTGTTCTGGTCTCTGTTCTGATCCAGGTCTCCGTTCTGGTCCAGATTTCAGTTCTGGTCCAGGTCTCAGTGAAGACTAAACTAACAGTGAAGTTCCACAGGGTTCAATGTCGAGATGCTTCACGTTCTACCTGCTTCCTGTAGAAAGTTACAAACTTCTAACTTCCTTTGTAATGTAGATGATCAAACCTATTGAAATCAGACAATACTGATCAACTACTGATCCATGAAATCAGACAATACTGATCAACTAGTTAAACTACAGCCTGTCTTGAGGAAATAAAATCCTGGATGAGCCGCAAGTTTCTGCTTCTGAACTCAGATAAAATTGAAGTTATTTAATTTGGTCCAAAACATCTGAGAGAAAAACTGTCTAAAGATATAGCAACACTGGATGGTATTACTTTGACCTTTGACCTCCAGTACCACTGCAAGGAACCTGGAAATTTTTTTTACTCGGACTGATCCTTCAACTCCCACATTACACTGGTCAGCAGGGCGGTTTTCTTTCACTCTTCATGTTTCTAAAAGCAGGACCACGTTGACTCAGAGTGACATTGAGAAATGAATCCATCAGTTGTTCCTTCCAGACAGACCATTCTACCTCTATTATCAGGGTGTCCCAATAAGTGTTTATAAAGTCTTGATTGATGCAAAATGCTGCAGTGAGAGTCCTGACAAGAACCAGCATCAGAGATCCCGTCAATACGAGCTTCTCTTCAATGGCTCCCTGTTAAATCTAGACTAGAATTTAAAATCCTCCTCTTAATCAATAACGCTCTTAAAAACCAGGCTCTATCGTCTCTTAAAGAACTGATAGTTACACATCTCCCTAGAGGAACTCTTGGTTATGAGAGGTTCCTAGGTTTTCGACGGAACACTTGGTTCTCAGTGCTGCCCCCTGGAGGTTGCTAGGTTCTCTACCAGTAGCATGGAGGCGGAGCTTCCAGCTCTCAGGCTCCTCCCATGAGGAAGCAGCTCCCAGGTTCAGTAGGGAGGCCGACTCAGCCTCTACTGTGAAGGTTTTTATTTAATGAAGCTACAGTGAAGCTGCTTCAGGACCCTGGACCATTTTCTAGTCCAGCTGCTGGAGGTTTACGGGGGAAATATCAGTTTTGGTTTTTTTTTTTAAACCTGGGTACGTGTAAACATGGCCAAAGTCTCACACTGTCTCTCATTTCAGGTTCTTTGACTTCCCCTCCTTGTGTCTGATTGCTGCTCCCTGGCCTGATGTGTTTCACCTGTGCCTGAGTGTGTGATCGTCTTCACCTGGTGCCAGCAGTTTATAACGGACTCGAGTTCTGTGTCTTGTTGCTGTTTGTCTGTGTTCTTAACATGTTTCCCCATGTTCTCTAGTTTGAGTTGCTATGTTCCCTTGGTTCATTCATTTCTCTCTCTATGTTCCCTGTTTTGTTTTCTAATGAAGGAACACTTTTTGCGATTTGTGAAATGCAGCTTGCATTTAGCAAAAGCAGTTTGAATTTTGCAACCTCCATTGCACCTCAGTAGTACTTGTCTCTCTCACATTGCGACTAAAAATTCCTGATCCGAGCCTCAATCCAGCTGCCGGAACTGGATTTGTGGCAATTCGCTCATTTTTCTGTTTGCCTCTGTCCTCCTACCAGAACAGCAAAAAACCCATAACTCTGGTTTTGCAGGGTCCTTCCAGTCTCCCATGCTTGCTCATGTGGAATTGTTGGTTTTTTTTCTAGAAAATGCCTTGAGATGACTGGAGAGTACTTTTTTTTTTAATCCCAGAGGGAAATTCTTTAATATTTAATCAAGAGTGTGAAAAAAAACAACTTTTCAAATTGCATGCTCTGATTTACTTACTATTTCCTAAATGCCATTTTGTTGCATTGGAAAAGAAAATTGTGGAAAAAAACATACACACTTCTTCAAGAAAAATAGTGCTACGATTATAGGTTTACTTCTAAGATCTTATTTTCAATATATTAACAAAACAGAGTGTGAAGTCATGGTGGAAGAGATCACTGTGACCTTGGACTGACAGGACACCAGTAACAGAAGCTCAGAGCTAAAGACCACACAACCAACACACCACGTCTCACCTGAGGATGGAAAATCCTCCTCCTCTTCTCTAAAGCTCTGAAGCAGCTGCTCCATCACTTCTTCAAAATGTTTGGCAAGGATCTTTTTTTTTCATTTCAAATTAAAAGTCCTCATTTCAAACTAAAATACCTTCAATGTTCTGCTGAGGGCTTTTCTTAGTTTGTTTTTATAAAAATAAATCCTAAATCTTTCTTATTTGACAGCAGCGCATGCTTCTCAGTGCTGCCCCCTGCAGGTTCCGACAGTTTCTTCGAGTCATTGGACTCTTCCGAACTCTCAGTTTGGGTTGAGGACTCCCAACTCAGTCTCGACTGTGAAGATCAGACATCAAACTTTTCTCTTTGACGCAGCTTCTAGTTCAGTATGGAACGTTTTCTCAGTGCTGCTGCTGTTGGTTCTCTCTCTCTCTCTCTCTCTCTCTCTCTCTCTCTCTCTCTCACGACCACAATGCACTTTATATGAGGACTCAAGATAAGTATTTATGATGTGGTTTGTGTTTCTGTTTAAATGAACTAGTCAGTGTGGGCTGTTTTTATTTGCCTCTAGGGGATAAAGTATCTCTCTCTCTCTCTCTCTCTCAGGTGGAATATTTTAGATTCTTGTGTTCATTTTGTTGAAATACTTGTATTATTATTACTATTATTATCATTATCATTACTATATGTTGTTGTTGAATTCCTCTGCAGCAGGTGTAGATTTTATTGTGAAGGCGGGGCTCGGAGACTTCCGGTGCTGATGCGGTAGCCGCGTGCGCTTTGACGCATCTCGGACAGTCCGTCAGTCGGCATGACAACGCGCTCTCGAGGGCAACCGGGGAACGGCTGACGGGCGCGAGGATGGCAGCAGAAGATGCCCAGTAACGGGAACAGCGGCGGGAGCTGTGCGAACGGCAGCACCGGGACCTTCCCCGGGACCGGCCTCGGGACCGGCGGCGGCTCGGTCCATGCCCCGGCCATGGAGAGAGCGCGGCCGGCCACGGTGACGGTGTCCGCGGTGAGCCTGGCGCTCAGCGTGCTGTCGCTGCTGCTGCTGGTCACCGCCATCTCCACAGACCACTGGTACGAGACCGACACCCGCCGCCACAAGGACAACTGCGACCGCCACGGGTCCGACTCCAATGACCAGAAGAACCGGGAGATGCCCATCTACCACCTGCCGCTGGTGGACACCGGCAGCGGCGGAGCGCGGCAGCGGGACGTGGCGCTGATGAAGCCCGTGCATGTGGGCAGCAGGGAGGAAGAGCTGCTGGAGAACTGGCGGGCCATCCTGGGGATGGGCATCCTGGAGACCGAGTGCGGCCGGCCGCTCTTCTCCACGCACTCCGGCCTCTGGAGGAAGTGCTTCTTCCAGGGCCTCGACCCGGACATCGACAAGCTGATCGACCGGGGTCAGTCACTGCGACACACACACACACTGAGAGACTCACAGACACTGAGAAACACTGATACACACACACACACACACTGGGAGACACACACACTGGGAGACCCACACACACAAACACTGGGAGACACACACACTGGGAGACACACAAACACTGATACAGACACACACACACACAACGAGAAACACTGATACACACACACACACAAACACTGATACAGACACACACACACACAACGAGAAACACTGATACACACACACACACAAACACTGAGAAACACTATACACACACACACACACACAAACACTGAGAAACACTGATACACACAACACTGGGAGAGACAGTAAAATTGAGACACACTAAACACATACACACACATACTAAGATGTACATACACACACTAAGATTGAGACACACTAAACACACACACTCATTAAGATGCACAGACACACTAAACACACACATACTAAGATGTACATAGACACTAAGATTGAGCCACACTAAACACACACTCACACCTGTTGGAGACGATGACATCATGGAGGTGGTGCTGGATGAGCCATGTGACCACCATCAGCGGGTCTGTGGTTGCAGCACTGAAGGATTGTGGGATTTGGTGTCAGTCATGAATCGCTGACTTCAACTCTTCATCCAACGCTGCTTCCAGAAAAGTTGGGACACTGGGAGAGAGGCTCCGCAGTCTGAGCAGCACCGCCTGCTTTTCTGGGTCTGTTCACCACTTCAGCCTGGAATGTGCTCACTGACGGTGGTTTTCAGGAGAGTTTCTATGTCCATGCAGTGACTCCACTTTCAACGATTTAACCATCGTCACATTCATTTGTGTTTCTTACGGCTTCTCTGGAGTTCAGTGTTTCACGTCCTGTTGTCCTGCAGACGCTGTTGGTGTGACTGGATGGAAACAATCGTTCTCTCATTTTGCTCTCTGTACGGTGGCAGGCTGGTTTCACTCTGGTTTAACCCTGGATTCACTCTAATTTCACTCTGGTGTCAGACTGGTTTAGGACTGGTCTCTGGCTGGTTTAGGTCTCAGACTGGTTTAGGGCTGGTCTCAGGCCCTGGTTTTGCTTCACTCTGGCTTCTGCAGGACAAGTCCTGGCGCTGAGCGTAGCGCCGAGTCCCGGCGTCGGCAGGTTTTTCTCTGCAGTGTCTGGCAGGTTGCCGACCGGAGAGCTGGAGGTCAGAGCGGCGGCGATCGGAGGAGAGCCGGACGCCGACAACACTCAGACCACACATCAGATTACAGCAGTCCAAATCACATCAGCCTACATTATAGTACATATAATTACACTGCATCAGGCCGGAGCCCGAGCTCCAATCACATCAGAGGAATCGATCCTGAGGGACGACCAGCAGGAGACAGGCGGAGGACGCCACTTCCTGATGGTACAAACCCACTTCGACAGATCTTTGTCCTCGTCTGCCTCACGTCTCAGACGTGTTTACTGCTTTTATTAGAGTGTTGACTCAGACAGCCGCTGCAGCATACACACACACACACACACACACACACGCAACACCAGCAGGATGAACATTCACAGGACTACATTTCCCAGGGTGCACCTGCACGTCTTTTACTGAGCCTCACCTGAGAGGACATGTTCACCCACACTGGCTGATTCTCCTGGAGACGAACAAGGTCCATCAGTGACCTCTGAACCCCAGTGTGTGTGTGTGTGTGTGTGTGTGTGTGTGTGTGTGTGTGTGTGTGTGTGTGTGTGTGTGTGTGTGTGTGTGTGTGTGTGTGATGAACGATGTCTCACTTGCAGGTATTGCCGATCGCTGCACCGCTGTTAAGTATCACTTCTCTCAGCCAATCAGACTGAGGAACATCCCTCTGAACCTGACCAGAACCATCCAGCAGGACGAGTGGCACCTGCTGCGTGAGTACACACACACACACACACACACACACACACACACACACACACACACACACACACACACACACACACACACACTAGGATGTAGTGCTGTACAACAACATACAGCGTTGCCACGGTAACTGACTCTCCACTGTACTTTTATATTAAACTGCCATGGCACGTTGCCATGGTGACAGGTGACAAAGCAGCAAGTGGCCATTAAAGGAAACGACACAAAAGGTCGAACCAGCAGAGGAAATGCAGTCCGGCGTTCCGGAGCTGAGGGTCAGTGATGTCAGAGGGTCCGTGTGACCACGAGGCGTTCAAGGCCGCTGGTCACCTTGACACTGGCAAACACCTCAGCTACTCCAGTCCAGGGTCTGTGGGATTCCAACACAAGCTCATCTTGTATTGATTAGCTGATCTCCTGAAACTTTTTTAATAAGAAATGTATGAACTCGGTGCTCATCGCCATCCTGCTGCAGTCGGACCAGCTGGATGGAAGCGAGCGTCGGTGTTTCTCACCAGCAGCTGCTTAAAGAACTGCTGCCCATGTCGAAAGAATTTAAAAGAAAAGTGTTTTTTTTTAGGGAAAAGAAAAGTTCAATTCTGCCTTCAAGAGGAAGAGAAAGGGCTGCTGGAGAGAAGACGTGATGACCAGTCGGAATTATTGATCTCTGTTTGTTAAAATGATTATAAACGTGTTTCCTTTGTTTTATTTGAGGTCTGACAAGTGTGTGTGTGTGTGTGTGTGTGTGTGTGTGTGTGTGTGTGTGTGTGTGTGTGTGTGTGTGTGTGTGTGTGTGTGTGTGTGTGTGTGTGTGTGTGTGTGTGTGTGTGTGTGTGTGTGTGTGTGTGTGTGTGCAGACCTGCGGAGGATCACGGCAGGGTTCCTGGGCATGGCTGCAGCCGTCCTGCTGTGTGGCAGCATCGTAGCTTCTGTGGGTTTTTTCTGGGAGGAGAGTCTGACTCAGCATGTGTCCGGCCTCCTCTTCCTCATGGCAGGTGGGTGTCCCTCCTCCTCTTCCATTAGGTCGCTGTCGCCCTCTGCTGGCGGCTCTCAGAACTACACATCAAGTCAAACCAACCAAACAGCTGCTCTATGATTTGTTCTGTGACCTTTGACCTTGTGTCATCTTTTGTGCAGTCTGACCTCAGGTGTCCTCTTAGATCCCTCAACTAATCCCTGATCTGGTCTCTGGCCTGGTCTCTCTGGTCTCTCCTCAGGGATCTTCTGCACCATCTCCCTCTGCACGTATGCAGCCAGCGTGACCTACGACCTCTCCAGGAACCCGCCCTTCATCTACGGTCTGCCGGCGGACGTGGATCACGGCTACGGTTGGTCCATCTGCTGCGCCTGGGTCAGCCTGGGTCTCGCCGTGGCCGCCGGCTGCATCGGGACGACGTTCCCTTTCCTGAGTCGGGCCGGGCGGCTGCGGTCCAAGACGGCCCGCGAGTCCTCGGTCTGATCCAGCGGAGGGGGGGAGGGGTGCGGTACTCATCCTGTGGACGGAGGGCCTGGTCTGGATCCGGGCGGGGTGCGGGCGGGTCTGGACGCCCTCTGCAGGATGCTGGAGGACTGGCGCCTCCTGCTGCTGGTTGTCGTGGAAACACAAAAGAGAACAAGCCCAGATCAGAACCAGTCCATGTCTCTCAGCGACGGATCCGGGCTCTACGGTCCCGGCAGTGACATCACTGTGATGTCACCGTTTCGTCACCGTGATGTCACACCTCCATTATCCAGTGTAATCAGTACTACTCTGCTCATCAGCTCTGCCTCCTCCGAGTCACCTGCCACAGCGGCTTCACCTGATTTGTGGAAATATGAACCTGCATCTTCCAGAACCACCTGGACCCATCAGACACCAGAACATTAACACCACAATCAGAACCCAAACACTGACAGGCCTGCAGGTCCAGGTCCCTATCAGACCTAAAACAGGCCCAGGTCTCCTGCAGGTCCTCACGAGATCCAGGTCCTCCGACGGTCCCGAGGAAGCCTTTTGCAGGTCCGGGTGGTCCTCAGGAGCTCCTCAGCAGATCAGGGTCCTCAGACTTTTCAGGTCCAGAGCAGGTCCAAGTCCCTAGGAGGTTCTCAGGGGGTTCCAGGACTCCACTTACGTATACAGCGCCTTACAGCTGCGTGAGCAGCCCCAAAGCGCTTCACATGGTTCATCACATTCACCCATTGACACAAACATTCACACACCAATGGAGGCTGCAGCCATGCAAGGCGCCATCACTCCACTGGGAGCAGTTTGGGGTTCAGTGTCTTGCCCAAGGACACTTTGACATGTACACAGGTGGAGAGGAGAATCTAACCTGCAACCTTCTGATTGAGAGACGACGCTCTACCAACCGAGCTGTGCCGCCCCTGGAGTGGAGACCTGGATCTGGTTTTCACTTGTTTGGATCCATCTCCAGTACCAGAACCTTAAAGGTGAAAATGTTTAGTCCAGTTAGAAGCCAGACACACACACACACACACACACACACACACACACACACACACACACACACACACACACACACAGCTGATCCATATCTGCAGGTCTGGGTCATTCTGCTGATAACAGTTGAAGTGGAGCACCTGGTCTTTGTAACGGACCAGAACTCATGGAACGCACAGCTCAACATCTGGTCCACAACACCTGGTCCACAACATTTAGTCCATGTGATTTAAGAACCAGAAGAGTGTCCTTACTCCGATGCCAGCTCACATCCTACACTTCCTGCGACACCAGAACAGATGTTGGACAAGTGTTCCAGGAGTTCCAGATGTTCCAGAGAAGTGACGTGTTCGGCTGCTCGGTTTTTTGTTCTCAAACTGAACTGTTGAACCTTTTGAAAGTCTCATATCTGCTCTTGTATTAGAACATTTACCCCCCCCCCCCCATATGGCAGCACATTTCTCCACCCAGCCTCCCAGCTCAGCTCCTCCCCTTGACCTCTATGACCCCATTACCCATCGTATTCCCGTGACCCCACCTAATGGACTCCACAGAGATCTGGTATCTCTGGTCATTCTGATATCCCATCAAATCTTTGGATACACCAAATACCCCAGGGTGATTACTTAAACCCCGTGTTTCTTCTCATAACCTCAACATTTTTATTGCCCTCTGATGTCACGATACTGCCCAAATTCTCTCTTTTGCCCCTTTTCCCTTCCCTTGGCCCTTCTGCCCCATCCGTCTCTCTCCTGCCCCCTGCTGGGCACCGACAGTATTGTTCCCTGACGTCAGGCTGTAAATAAATATCCTGATCTCAGACTGCCTGTGTGCCGTGGCTCTGCTGTGTT
The DNA here is from genome assembly GCF_963383615.2 of Lipophrys pholis. Taxonomy (NCBI): domain Eukaryota; kingdom Metazoa; phylum Chordata; class Actinopteri; order Blenniiformes; family Blenniidae; genus Lipophrys; species Lipophrys pholis. The sequence goes on from NC_137628.1 coordinate 29,065,553, forward strand.
TATAGTGCTTAGAATATAATATACGATTCAAAGAATAACCCTGATCACACTCAATATGTGTTATTACTGTTTTTAGTCATTAAGTTTTAGTTAAAGCCATTTTTACTTCTCATGTTCATTCTATTTTTTTTATCAGGATATATAGATTTTTTTTTCATCATAATTAGACTCAATAACTCTTATTTTCCTCATAACAAAATGATCAACAAATGCAACACATAAAATGTATGTGTTTTTAACAAGGCAAAGCAAAAACATGAACAGGTAATTTAAACTGAGAATTAGTGTCCATTAGTTCCATTCACTCCCTGTGGATATGAGTTATTAATATTCACTGTGGTGAACGGATAACTGCTTGACTACAGTGTGAAGTAGACTGGCAGCTTCACAAAGAAAACCACCCCTGAAAATACTAACGGGCTTATAGATATACAGCAGGACAAACAGAAAGAGAGAGAGAGACCACCACATTTACACCGCGGGGCAATTCAGGGTCACCAATTAACCTCACATGCATGTTTTTAGACTGTTGGAGGAAGCCAGGGAACCGTAAAGAAACACGTGCATGCATAGGGAGAACATGCAAACGCCATACAGAAAGGCCCTGCCAGTATTTGAACCCAGGGATTCTCGCTGGGAGTCCAGAGAGCTAATCACTACGACGCAGTTCTAATTCCACTGCAGATAAATTACCATCTTGGGTTGCTGAGCAGGGCCATGCTTCTTGTATGGGGAGCTTAGTTTACTCTGATTGAATACAGAGGAATAATTTACTTTTATCCTTCAATAAAATTTATATTTCTGCTGCTGTATTAACATTTTACAATTCATTTGAAGTAGAATAAACAGATTGCAGGATGCAGTACCACCCTTTGACCGGCAGGGCGCAGTACCCCCGCTGACCGGCAGGCTAAGTATACGTCACTCTGCCACGCGCACTGATGCACACACTCCCACTTGGCTGCCCCGCCCACGTACGTCAGGAATTGTCCAGTACGCATGCGCTGCAGCACCACTGTCTACGGTACCGCACACCGGAGTCACAACAACCGCCCGCCGTTAGCTCGGCGAGTGTCCGTCTGTCGCGGCCCCGGGGCCAGATCTGCTGTCTCATACGAGCGCGGTAGCAGCGGGGTCGCCAGTCCAGACCTGCCCTTTGGACAGTCGGTGAAACGTCCGCAGCGGAGCACCGGGAGCTGGCTGATAGTGAGCGATCGCCCGGTAACCGCCAGTACGCCGCCGCTCCCGCTGGCTATAACCAGCAGCTGGTAACCGGTCACCGCTCACCGACCCGCGGATGGAGGCCAGCCACTGCTGACGGCAGCAGGGCCGCTAAGAGGCTAACACCGGGCAGTGCCCCGGCGGGGAACGGAGTGGCTGCCGGACACCATGCTCTGCTCCCGGTGAACCGAGCGACACCCAGCAGATAGCTGCTAGCAGGTAGCTAACAGGTAGCCGCGGAGCATCTGGCCGCGGCTGGGTCTCCGTGCAGCGGCCGAGGATGGTCGCAGTGGCAGCGGCTACTCTGGAGGATCGGCCTGGACGCGCTCAGGCTTTCGCCCGTGCCGCTGGACCCGGTCACCGCCTCATGTAAACCGGAGAACCGACCGTGAGAGTCCGGCCGCGGCGCTCTGACCCGCAACCCGCAGCTGCAGCCATGCAGGCGGCGCAGCTGCAGTACGACTTCTTCAACGAAGAGAACGCTCCGAAGTGGAGAGGCCTGCTGGTGCCCTCCCTGGAGAAGGTACACACACACACACACACACACACACACACACACACACACACACGGCATGCAGGTGCAGTCACACGCAGTAAGTAAAACCCATCATGCAGCTCATCCAGGCACACAACCCGTTACTGTAGGTTACTCTGGTTATTCGATTACATTGTTACTCCTGAAACACAGTTTGAAATAAAACGTTCTCTTTTCTGATTTTGTGACCTCCAGGACAACAAAAGGAACACAATAGTGATCACACAACAAAAACAGAAGGTTATCAGGTGTTGCCCAACAGCTGTAACTGAACACAACTAATGAACCTCAAAAACAACAACACATGAACAATAAAAGGGCAGGACACAACGAGGAGGAACAGCAGCTACATCACAGTAACAACGATAATACTAACACATCAGCAACACAACAGCTATGGATGGGCAACACAACATCAGTAACGGCAACAACAGAAAAAAAGCAGCTGTAATACAACAACAAAAACAATAGTTTCAACACAATATCTGCAAGACAACAGCGAGGCAACATCGCTGAAACACAGCGGCTGTAACACAACAGGACCACGTGTGTGTGTGTGTGTGTGTGTGTGTGTGTATTGACGTCAGCTTGTTGTTGGTCAAACAGAAAGATAAAGGTCAGTGTGTTCACACAAAACTCACCTGTGTTGTTTGCCTTAAACAGCCTGCGTGTTGTGAACGTTTTACAGTACACACTCCTCACACACATCAGAGGATGCAGGGGTGTGTGTTAGTTGTGTGTTGACGACCTGCTTGTTTTTCTGGGTGTGTGTGTTACAGGTACTGAGCCAGGTGCATCCTAACCTGGTGTCCCAGCAGGAGGCGCTGCAGTACATCGAGGAGTTAATCTTGCTGCTGCTTAACATGTTATGTCAGGCTCAACCACGCACTGTGCAGGATGTGGAGGTGAGACACACACACACACACACACAGGTGTGATGTCACTGATGACGGCTGCACCTCACTATGAACATATACTCAAAGCTGCACTTTGAGAGATGTGTTTTTTTTTGTTTTTTTTTTGTCAAATGGCGACATCATTGTCAAGCTGACATGTGATTGGCCGCTTTGCTTCTTGTTTGCAGTGGATGGAGGCTGCAGTGAGATGATGAGGTGCAGTTTGAAAATAAAAAACACAGCACTCTGCTGGTGTTTTACCCTGACCCCTTACCCTTGACCTCTGACCCTCGCTGCTCCTCACACAGTTGTGTGTGTGTGTGTGTGTGTGTGTGTGTGTGTGTGTGTTATTGGTTCCATGTTGTGCGTGTTGACTTGTTGTTGTGAGTACCTCTGATACCATGAACTCAAAGTGATGTCGTCTGCAGTTGCTCAGCAGTGTTAACGGACATGAAACCAGTAATGAGCCAATCAGGAGCAGAGAGTCGTGTCCCACTGCTGATGAGAGGACAGACGCCATCATGTGACCTGTATGATATCAACTACATGTGACGTATCCATAGTTTGTGGTGACAAGACAGCCAATCAGAGTTGCTTCAAGCTGTTGTCTTGAATGCCTGACGATCAACAAAGTCTAAGGTTGATGTCAGAATGCAAACAGGAGCTGATTGGGGAGGGTTAGAGGGGGCGTGGCCTGCAGATTCATCACCTTCTCGTCAGAGTATCGACTCTCTTGCTGAACAAGGTTTTTTTTCAGCCGCTGGCTGACGTCGCATCCAAATGTTCTCCGTGTTCTTGTTGTTTCTGGGAGCTGCAGGGGCCTTTAGCCCCAGTCCATCTCAAACCCAGCCTGTTCCAGGTCTTTCACACTGGGATAGTCTGTCACTCGGAGGGTTTTCACCTCTTCATTTGGCTCGGTTTATGTTCACGCTGCATTTTGAGACTTGATCAAACCGCCTGGAAAATGTCACGCAATTCCACCAGCTGCTAGTTTGGGGTCGCTGTCGCCTGGAAAGTTGGCTTGCATGAGAACCGAGACCCAGGTTTTCCAGGGGACGAGAGCTTCGTTGTTAGATCCAGATCAGAGCTCAGGGGAGCGTTCAGACGCTCAAAGGTGGACTTTCCCAGAAGATTCCTGAAGAGACTGTGGTTAGGATCAAACGGGGGGCCTATGAACGAGGCTTTAGACCTGGTCCAGTCCAGCTGCTGAAACCTGGGCCTGTTTCTGCAGGAGCGGGTTCAGAAGAGTTTTCCACACCCGATCGATAAGTGGGCCATTGGTGATGCTCAGGCCGCCATCGAGAAGAGGAAGAGGAGGAACCCGCTCGCTCTGCCCGTCGACAAGATCCACCCACTGCTCAAGGTGACTTTGTCATCACCGTCATCATGATTGTCATGAAACATGTGTTGTCTGACTCCGCCCCCCCCCATGATGCTTTGCAGGAGGTGCTGGGTTACAAGGTGGACCACCAGGTGTCAGTGTACATGGTGGCTGTGTTGGAGTACATCTCTGCTGACATCCTGAAACTGGCCGGGAACTACGTGAGAAACATCCGACACTACGAGATCTCCCAGCAAGACATCACTGTGGCCATGTGTGCTGACAAGGTGGCACGACCCCGTCCTTACAATGATACTCAACCATACTCAACCGTACACAACCATATTTAACAGCACGCAACCATACTGAACAATACACAACCATACTTAGCCATACACAACAACAAACAATGGAATCAGCAATACATGACAACACACAAACTCCGTCACCTGTCTGTCTCACTTGTCTATCTCCTCTGTGTGTAGGTGTTAATGGACATGTTCCACCAGGACGAGGAGGACATCAGTGGCTTCCCTCTGATGGACGAGGAGCCATCAGCCAATGAGGAGCAGAGTTACTATGAGTTGGTGAGGAGCTTCATGGCCGACGGGCGACAGTATGTGAGACAGCTAAACTTGCTCATCAAGGTGTTCAGAGAACCCTTCAACTCCTGCCCCATGCTCTTCTCCCAGCACGTACGTAACCAGGACTGCATCAGTCACCTGTCAGTCACCCCATAAATCCTGTGATTGATACCGTGTGAGATGATTGATCCTGTGTGTGATTGATCTTGCAGGACGTGGACAGTATCTTCAGCAGGATTGTGGATATCCACGAGGTGACGGTGAAGCTGTTGGGTCTGATTGAGGATACCGTGGAGATGACCGATGAAGGAAGTCCTCACCCCCTGGTGGGAAGCTGCTTCGAGGACCTAGCTGAGGTGTGTGTGTTGTGTTGTGTGGTGTGTGGTGGGGTTTTGTATGTTGTGTGTTGTGACATGTGGGCTGTTCTGCAGGAGTTGGCCTTTGACCCCTATGAGACTTACGCTCAGGACATCTTGCGTTCTGGTTTTCACGAGCATTTCCTGGGTCAGGTGACCAAACCAGGAGCCTCCTTCCACTTGCAGGTAAGCTCCGCCCCAACCTCTCAGGTACAGGGTTAGCCCTGAAGATGGAGTGTGTTTTACAAAAGAAAAGACCTGTTGTGACTTTCTGTCCCAACCTTCTACTAAACCTACAGTCGGACTGAGCTTCTTACATCTGACCAGATCTTTCTGATGGTTTAAAATAGCAAGACTTTAAATGAATGTGTGTATCTTGTGTAACATTTGAGCTTTCTGTAGAAATAAAAGCAAATGATAATGAACGATTGTAATAACATTCCATGATGATGATAGTGATGAAGATGTTTTCTGTCTCTGCCTTCAGTCCATCTGTGAGGGTTTTAAAGAGGCTGTTCAGTACGTTCTGCCCCGACTGCTGCTCACTCCTGTTTACCATTGTCTGCACCTGTTCGAGATCCTCAAGGTGAGACACCTGCCCCACACCTGTCCAACAGCTAAACACCAGCCCCACACCTGTCCAACAACCAAACACCTGTCCAACAGCCACGAACAGCTGCCCCTGACGTTGTTGTTAGCAGAGGTTGTGAGTGACCTTAGAGAATTTCAGCAGGTGTCCGTCACTGTTACAGCTTTTCCACCAAAAAGAACCAAGTTCCAGTTCAGGGCCGGTTCTTAAATGAGCACCACCAAAGAACTGGTTCTTTTTCCACCGTTAACAGAGCCAAGTGAAAGCCACGTCATTGCGTCACTCCAAAATGTGATACGTCACTGATCTCACCAATGTAGCGCTAACCGCGCTCATACAAGAACCAGGAGACGGACTGTATCCATCGGTTTGGTCCGGGTCGCTCCATCTAGTCTGGCCTGAACCTCGGATGCAGACCAAAGAGCCAGAAAACATCGAGTCTCCTTGTATCTCTATTGGTGTTTTTTCACGTCCGTCTTGTTGTAGTCCGGAGCCCCGGAGTGGCCATTGAGAAGAACTAAATAAAAATAACGCATGTTCGAGTTTGGGGCTTATTTTTCAACATTTGGGCATTTCATAGTGAATTTCTGCTCCTTTCACTTTATTTCTGGATGTGTCTGAATCAAATGCTTCAACATGGAGGAATGGAGGTGGAGAGTGATGTCGCTCTTCTGCCGTTTCCAATACCAACCCATCTAAACACTCTGAATAAAGTTCTCTTTCACATGAAGTCATTAAAAGGCTAATTTTATGACTAAAAAAATCCAAGCTTTCATTTACAGTAGTATGTAGTTTGTTTTTAAGTTGCTGATGAACCAAAAGTATCGCTTCATTATTAAAAAGTTCTGTGGGTAGAAAATAATATTGGAGCATGTTGTAGCGGAGTGCAATGCAGCTTGCAGACCTCAGCCTGCGGTCATAACACCATACCAGACATGAAAGTAAAGTTAGTTACAATGAAGTTACCATGAAAACTGCTTCTCGATTATATATCTAACGCAGTTGACAGCGCCGGAGCTCTGCAGCACTCTTGAGAGCCGCGGCTCCACGATTGCAGATTAAATTATCTCGTTCCCTCGTATTATTAGCTTGAGGGAACGACTTATTAAATCGTTCCCACGCGTTATTTTTGATTTTTTTCTCTATAACCACTCCGGGGCTCTGTGTTCACTGTAGTTTTCAGAAAGCCTTTTCAACCTCTCTTCCGCCTTGAAGGTAGCGCTAACTCCGCCCCCACCTGATGGCGCATCTGGCCCCGGTCTGGCCCAGCAACCAATTGGGGCCAGCGTAGCACCAGTTTAGCTAGTTCCAGTTCAGTATTACACCACTTGGGGTCACTATTATCCCTCTTTACTAACGCTTCTCCCAGTAATGTTGGTTACATGGGACGGAGGCTGTACCAGCTGACTGTGTGAAGGGGAGGTCGCACCTGTCGGGGGCAGCGGGTCATCATACAGGATACACACTGTGTGTACACACACACACACACACACACACACACCTCCTCCGGACCGGGACCCTGGAGAACCGGTCCTGCTCCGGGACTTTCCGCTGTGCAGCTGTAAGCTCTTTTGTCCCTGCTGAGGTTAAATCTGTGAAATACCTCCAGTCATGTTGTGCAGATTATTCTCCAGCTGAAGGGGGTCAGAGGGGGGCAGGGATCTCTGCTGGACCAGGACTCTGCAGCCACAGTCTCTGCTGCAGGTGGTGAACTGGGTTCTGGTCTTTGAAAAGTCCCAGCTCCATGATTTTTCAGCTTCATCTGTACACTTAAGGTAGAGCTTACTGAGAACACCTGAACAGGTGTCTGTGGTGACTGACCCCGCCCTCTCCCTGTGTTCCCATAGCAACTGGAGGAGAAGAGCGACAATGAGGAGGACAAAGAATGTCTGAAACAGGCCATCACTGCTCTGCTCAACCTGCAGAGCAGCATGGAGAGGATCTGCTCCCGGAGCCTCGCCAAGAGGAGGCTCAGGTACACACACACACAATTTAGTATACACACTACGAACCACACACACGCACACACACACACACAGGGTGAGTAGAGTCAGACTCTGGGTGGGACTGGTCGTCCCCTGTGTTTCCGTTGGACAGAAATAGAGCGGGGGGGGTCGTCAGGGTCACAGGTTGGGGGAGGAAATGGCGTCATTTGTGGGCGTCGCTGCTGGACGGCTTATTGTTCTCAGTTAGAGAGAAAGCAGCTCAACGCCACACAGAAGAAGTTGAGCTGTGTGGTCAGTCGACACTTACTCTGATTACCTGGAAGAGAAGACGACGACGAGGGGGAGAAAGGTGTATGACTGGAGGACCTGCAGGTGGACATGAGGACGTAGGTGATTCACTGGTTCGTGTCTTTGTGTGTCTGACTGGTCTGCTTGTCCTCCGGACAGGGGCCTGCTAGGGGGTTAGGGTTATGGTTGGGTTTGGTTATGGCTCGGTTAGTGTTAGGCAGGGGACCTGCTGGGGGGGTTAGGGTTATGGTTGGGTTAGGTTATGGCTCGGTTAGGGTTAGGTTAGGGTTAGGCAGAGGACCTGCTGGGGGGTCAGGGTTATGGTTGGGTTAGGTTATGGCTTGGTTAGGGTTAGGTTAGGGTTAGGCAGAGGACCTGCTGGGGGGCTTTGAGATTGACGCAACAAAACTCTGGTGATTCCAGAAAAGTTGAGACAGCGAATGTTGAGCGAGCTGCATTAGCTCTTCTTAGAACCCAGAGTTGGTGTAGCAGAGGAGACGCTGGAGCAGCACGTGAGGGAGATGTTGGAGTCTCCTGCTTGATGCCAGACTGAAGCTGCTTCACCGTGGGGGGTCCCCACACCCAAGACACTGGTCTTCAGGTCCTGCTGCTCCAGAACCACACAGTGAGAGAGAACTGCAGGAGGTCCTCGGGACTAGATCTACTAGTCCAGTGGAGGAGCACCACAGTAGACCAGGACTAGGACTGAGGATCAGAACAGAATCAGGTTTTTAGATAGGACCAGCACTGCAGACCAGCACCAGTCCAAGGATCTTGGAGTAAGTGCAGTGGATCATTTAATTTCTTGGTGGGACGACAGCAGTGTGAACCATCAGGAGGAAGGTTCTTCTCAGCTCTGCTTCCTGCGGGTTTTTTATTGGAAATGACCAACATGAACCGGGACGGAAAAGTTGGACTGGTTCTACACGTCACCTGAGAGCAGCTTTCAGTTCAATATGGTGTTTCTGGTTTTGTTCACATGTCCTTGTGCCGCAGGAGTGAGATTATAGATTATGTTCGACTGGGAAAACCTTTGAGTCTGAAGCCATCAAACAGATGAACCTGGCGGAGGGGGAACTCCTCAGGGAGGTTCTGTATGGTTTTTCAGCTTCTCCTGAACTGAGAGGAAAGTTTGCTGTAGAAGAAGGTTTCAGTGGATGTAACGGCTCCTGTCTGGAGGAGCAGAGCTTCAGCTTGGTGAAGGAGGAGCTCCTCCTGCTCTGCTTTTCCACGTATAAATCTGATAGGTTTCTGTGTTCACACCGACTTCACCTGCTCTGGTGGATTGTTTTAAGGTCTCAGACCAGCAGGGGGTCGTCCCGCTGCTCAATGTGGCTCGTTGAACTTTGCTTTTTTCACTTCCTGTTTTCATAAGGTTGTAATCGACTCTGGCGTCTTTTCTGTGTCCGGATCCTCAGAGTGATGAAGCTCCTTGCTGCAGCATTCACTCTGTTTTCCACTTGTTATGCTCTCGCAACTACCCACAATGCATTGCTCTTTGGATTCCAGGAGCTTTTTTTAGACCCTGTTCACACACGAAGGCTCTACCACCTGCTTTGTTTTCTGTCTTTGTTCCAGAAGATTTTCATGTGGAAACGGCAGCATTTTGATCAGGATTGTTGAACCCGGCGCTGCAGGGTGACGTTGGGTCATCCCACCAGGCCGGAGGGTTGTTCTGTTTAGTTGTGACTGTCTGAAGTAAATCTTTCAGCTGCTTTTCTCTGCGTCTTCGTGGCAGAGATCCACTCAGTCTGAACGAAGGAAAACTGTCGTAAGTGTTCACATTGTTGAAGAGCTGTTAACTTCTTAAGGAGTGAGCAGCAGAAAACACTCCGACTCCTCTGTCGTCCTTCATCTCCTCACATTATTTACTGGAACCGTGGAGCTCTTGAGCAGAACTCAGAGTTTCAGGAAAGTTTCGGTATTTGGAAAACATTGTACTCTGGAAGCCATTTTCACAAAGTCCAGTTTTTAAAGACTTAAAGGAACTTAAGGGAATCCGTCAGTGCGCCCCCTGGTGGGGTTGTTTTCACACTGCAGTCACAAAGTCTACCGCCTCAGACTGCCTGGTTCAGCAGGTCTTCGTCCATCACGAGAAACCACTGCTTATTTTATTATTTCTGACCCTCGCAGTTTCTCTTTAGGCCACATTTCTCTTCGTTTGAACTCTTTTGAGGCATGTTTAGCATCTATGATATGCATTTAGTTTCAGTTAACAGTTTTATTCAGATTTGTTTGCTGTGTGTTGTTGTCCTGGAGGCAGTGCAGTTGTTGCTTTGGCATTGCGAAACCCATTAACAGTGCATACTTCAGGGGTTTATGCTGTAAACTGATTAGAGAGCTGCTGACTCGTGTGTGTGTGTGTGTGTGTGTGTGTGTGTGTGTGTGTGTGTGTGTGTGTGTGTGTGTGTGTGTGTGTGTGTGTGTGTGTGTGTGTGTGTGTGTGTGTGTGTGTGTGTGTGTGTGTGTGTGTGTGTGTGTGTGTGTGTGTGTGTGTGTGTGTGTGTGTGTGTGTGTGTGTGTGTGTGTGTGTGTGTGTGACAGAGCGGCTGCTCGTCCTCGCTGAGGTCCCACGTCCTCCTGCTGTCCCCACAGCAACCGGTTTGTACTGAGCTCGACCGCCTCGTCCAATCAGAACTCACCTTGCTGTCAAATGATGAGAGTAGACACCAACCCAATGATGGGATAAAGGAGGCGGAGCTGAGGAACAAAGACCTTATCATTAGTCTGATTTATTGATTCATGTACCTGATCTACTAACTCCTAGTGGCCAAAAATTACTAGTTGATTGACCTCAGAGGTCGATCCACCGCAGTGTGACGTCTGTCCTCTCTAACCTCCTCCAGACCTTCTGATGGACCCTGAGCTGCTCTCAGACTGAACCAGAGACTCTGCAGCTGGTCCTGGTCTGACCTCAGGGTCTCCTCCCAATGGTACGATAACGCTCTGAGGGGGGTCCAGTCCTGCTCCTGCAGGCTCCCCCTGATGGGAGCCCCCCTACGAAGCTTCCTCATCAGATGTCCCAGTAACATCAGCAGCCAAGCTTCAGTCCCTCCTCCATCACTCCAAATATCACACAAATACTTCAACTCCACCTTTTTTGTTGACCTGCATCCAGTCTGCAGATCTGGCTCCATGACGTCGGCAGTCTACGTATGACAGGGCAACAAGCAGAGGTCCCTCCCCCTCTGAACCCTCTCTGACCCCCCTCCAACGTCTCCTTCCAGAAGCTGACAGTGGGCGGAGTCTGTCTCCTTTGATTTTGGTTGAAAAGGACTTGTAGTGTAACCGGATCATCGTTTTTGTGGTTGGAGACACTCGGGGAGTTCAAACCAGTCTTCCGGTGAGGTGACGATGTAACCATCGTATCCCTGCCGTCCCCCTCACACACAGGACGTTAGTCCTGAGTGAAGGCGAGCAGACGGGCGATAGGTGTTGCTCTGATTGGCTTTGTGGCGTGCTAACTCCTCCTCTCCCTCTCCTTCCTCCTCGATCCTGCTGCAGCGAGTCGGCGTGTCGGTTCTACAGCCATCAGATGAAGGGGAAGCACCTGGCCATCAAGAAGATGAACGAGATCCAGAAGAACATCGATGGCTGGGAGGGGAAGGACATTGGCCAGTGCTGCAACGAGTTCATCATGGAGGGCACGCTCACTCGTGTAGGAGCTAAACATGAACGCCACATCTTCCTATTCGACGGCCTCATGATCTGCTGCAAGTCCAACCACGGCCCGCCGCGGCTGCCCGGCGCCGGCTCCACCGCCGAGTACCGCCTCAAAGAGAAGTTCTTCATGAGGAAAGTGCAAATCAACGACAAAGACGACAAGGAGGGAGAGTACCGGCACGCCTTCGAGATCATTCTGAAGGACGGGAACAGCGTGGTGTTCGCCGCCAAGTCCGCTGAGGAGAAGAACGGCTGGATGGCGGCACTGATCTCGCTGCAGTACCGCAGCACGCTGGAGCGCATGCTGGACTCCGCCATGCTGCAGGAGGAGAAGGAGGAGCAGATGAGGCTGCCGGGCGCCGAGGTGTACCGCTTCGCCGAGCCGGACTCTGAGGAGAACGTTGTGTTCGAAGAAAACGTCCAGTCCAAGTCCGGGATCCCCATCATCAAAGCTGGGACGGTCCTGAAGCTGATCGAGAGACTCACCTTCCACATGTACGCAGGTGAGTGATGATGTCACACGCAGGTGAGGGATGATGTCACACTCAGGTGATCCGCTGACTGCCGAGGTAAAAACTGATATCACATTTGTAAAATCGAAACTGAAAATGGAGTCAATCAGTTTACCTGCTGAAACTAGTTACAATGGTGATTCCAGAGAAAAGGGGGAGGAGCTTCAGAGTCACATTAAGAATGAAGAGATGGGGCTGGGGAACCAGGAAGGAGCAGATACTGGTCTACAAAGATGGGAGAATTTTTTACCTTTTTAAAGGGGTTCTTGGCTAGTTGCAGAGAAAAATCAGTTTCCAGTTTAATTTTATAAATACCATTCAAATTTATATTTATGTTTCATGATTTATTTCTGAAGCAAACTTTCACAAAAAATCTCATGTCTGGAACTTTTCAGGATCTTCTGCCGGCAAAATATGAAACCTACAAAAACAAAAACGAATTTCAAGATTGTTTTGAGGATTTTCTGTCGTGATGAAATAACTTCTAATCTCTTTGGACTTAATTCTGCTCAAAATGGAACTTTTCTACTTGGAGTCATAAATAGCTCCGATCTGAAAACCTGATCCAGGACCAGGAAGGTCTCTGGGGTCTGGTCCTGCCTTTGGTCTCTGAATCGGTCTTTCCCTGCAGATCCAAACTTTGTGCGGACCTTCCTGACCACCTACCGCTCGTTCTGTAAACCTCAGGAGCTGCTGGACCTGCTCATGGAGAGGTGAGGTCACCCTAACCGACCAATCAGAACGGATTTTTCTTTCTTCCGGTCGGTGCTTCCTGAAGTTGACGCCTGCAGACGCTCTTCACTTCCTCTTCTTCTCCGGACTCAACTTGTTTGTGTCTCCAGGTTTGAGATTCCCGAGCCGAGGCCGAGCGATGCCGAGCAGATGGAGGGAGGAGAGCAGCCGCTCAGCGCCGAACTCAAACGCTTCCGGAAGGAGTTTGTTCAGCCTGTTCAGCTCAGGTAAGGCGGCGCCCCCTGCTGGAGGAGCCACGCCTCCACACTGAGCTGCTTCCTCCTGATGGCTTCTTCTTCTCCTGTGTTGTGCAGAGTCTTGAATGTGTGTCGCCACTGGGTGGAGCATCACTTCTACGACTTCGAGCGGGACGCTCACCTGCTGAGTCAGCTGGAGGAGTTCATCTCCTCCGTCAGAGGTAACGCCTCCAAAAATACCTGTGCACCTGTGTGAGCGGCTGGCTGCAAGATAGATGCTGTGTGTTGCAGGCAAAGCGATGAGGAAGTGGGTGGAGTCCATCACAAAGATCATCCAGAGGAAGAAGCAGGTCCAGGTGAGCGGGCCCAGTCACAGCATCACCTTCCAGAATTCTCCGCCTCCCATCGAGTGGCACATCTGTAAACCGGGAAACTCGGAGCAGTTCGACCTCATGACGCTGCACCCCATCGAGATCGCCCGCCAACTCACCCTGCTGGAGTCTGACTTCTACAGGTAACCCTGCGTGGAGCGGGAAAGTTTGTCTTTTTTTTGTGAGTTTGAGACCAGAAGTAACGCCCCCGTGTGGCCCTGCAGGGCGGTGCAGCCGTCTGAGCTGGTCGGCAGCGTTTGGACCAAAGAGGACAAAGAGATCCACTCGCCTAACCTGCTGAGGATGATCCGACACACCACCAACCTCACCCTGTGGTTCGAGAAGTGAGCCCTTGCTCTGACATCACTTTTGACGGGGGGTGGGGCCACAGCGGCGTTACTTGAGGCGTGTCCTGTTTCCTCAGGTGCATCGTGGAGACGGAGAACCTGGAGGAGCGAGTCTCCGTCGTCTCCCGGATCATTGAGATCCTGCAGGTTTTTCAGGAACTCAACAACTTTAATGGCGTCCTGGAGGTGGTCAGCGCCATGAACTCCTCCCCCGTCTACCGACTGGACCACACCTTCGAGGTAAAGACGTCGTCTCGTTCAGATGACCTCGGTCCGCTGCGGCTGAAACGTTTCACTGAATCAGGGTCGCCGTTTGTTTGCAGCAAATCCCAAGTCGCCAGAGGAAGATCCTGGAGGAGGCTCACGAGCTGAGCGAGGACCACTACAAGAAGTATCTCGCCAAGCTGCGCTCCATCAACCCCCCCTGCGTTCCTTTCTTCGGTACGGCCCAGTTCCAGCCACATGCGGACGTCATTCGCTCAGATCAAAGGGCAAATAACCAAGCATGTGTCCGTACCTGTGACAGGAATCTATCTGACCAACATCCTGAAGACGGAGGAGGGGAACCCCGACTTCCTGCGGCGGCACGGCAAAGACCTGATCAACTTCAGCAAGAGGCGGAAAGTCGCCGAGATCACCGGAGAAATCCAGCAGTACCAGAACCAGCCGTACTGTCTGAGAGTGGAGGGCGACATCAGGGTGCGTGCACGCCACTGCCCCCTGCTGGTGCAGAGCTTCCTATTAGAGTTCAGCTCCACTGCTCCCCCTAGTGGGCAATCAGGTTGTTTGTGAAAGTAAGACCAGAATGTGAGACGTGTATATTTGCCGCCCAGTAATAAAAACGGAAATTAGACAGCACCATAGCTCTGTCCTTTTTAGAGTTTTGAAGATATGCTTCACTTAATCGAGGATGTTTCCCTTTCCAAATGTAGGATGATGTCGCCGAGTCTGGAGAGTCAAAAGATTTAGGAATTGAAATTGGTATATTTTGAAACGGATAAAGAAATTTGGGGAGGAAGTTCATTTTGACTGAATGAATTCGACCCACCAGTCGTACATGATGGTGACCAGTGTGTTACTGACACTGTCTAACGGGAGTGTTGACATTTTCTTTAAAGAGACACTTCTGTTATTTTGTGACCGTGATGCTGAGGGAGCTGAGATGTTCAGTGAACGAGAGGTTCCTGTGGGTCACAATGTATCTGGAGGCAAAACAAATTGTTTCATTCAGAGATAAACTAGTGTAATAATGGAAAAGGCACCATGTCTGAGTGTTTTAATGATTGTCCATGAAATACAGTGTCCAGCTGATTGAAATATCAGCCGAGTACAGTAACAGCAGAACCAGACTCACTGTTCCTGATGTCTGTGCTCCTTTTAACCGCTGGTTCTGTTTGTGGAGCAGAAGTTCTTTGAGAACTTGAACCCGATGGACGACCTGTCGGAAAAAGACTTTGCTGATCACCTTTTCAACAAATCTCTGGAGATCGAACCTCGAAACGCTCGATCGCTACCTCGATTTGTACGTATCAGCACCCCCCACCCGCACACCTCTGTCAGTGTGAGTTCAGTCCTAATACCTGCCCCTCCCCCTCCCAGGTGAAGAGATACACCTGTCCTCTGAAGTCTCCGGGGATCCGGCCCACCTCGGCCCGGCCCGGCACCATGCGACATCCAACGCCGCTGCAAAACGAGCCGCGCAAAATCAGCTACAGCCGCATCCCCGACAGCGAAGCTGAAGGGGGGGCCGTCTCCGCCCCCAACTCCCCCCGCACACCTCTGACTCCGCCCCCTGCGTCTGCTGCCTCCAGCTCCACTGACGTGGGCAGCGTGTTCGACTCCCCGCAGGGTCCCAGCAGCCCTTTCCACTCCAGTGAGACACACACACACACACACACACAGACACTCTCACAAACACACACACACACACACACACACACACTCTCACAAACTCACACACACACTCTGTCTCTTCCCCTCCAAAATCTGACCCTTCCCACTAATCAATTAGGGCTAACATCACCTACTGGTCAGGTTACATCATCCTCCTCTTGCTCCTCCTGCTCCTCTTGCTCCTCCTCGTCTTGCTCCTCCTCGTCTTGCTCCTCTTGCTCCTCCTCGTCTTGCTCTTGCAGCTCCCCCTGCTCCTCCTCACAGTGTTTCTCCTCTCCACCCTGCAGCCTGCGACAGTATCTTTGCGGTGGTTTCTCTCCCTCATGGTCCACGTTAGTATGACCCTCCTGACTCTCCGCACATCTGCTCCACCTCCACCTCCACCTGTCCCACACACACCAGTCAGACCACCTCCACCTAACAAGACTCACCTGTGGAACAGTCGTGCACGTGTCACTTCCATAGTTTGTCTACATGGAAACCATCAGCTCACGTCATGGATTAGGGGTGTGTGGTTGTGTGTGTGTGTGTGTGTGTGTGTGTGTGTGGGGTTGTGTATCTCACAGTGTGTGTCGTTCCTCAGGATCGTCCTCCGTCTCCTCCATGGTGAGCTTCAATCGTGGCTCAGAGGAGGCCCCTGTTCCTCCTCCTGTTCCTCCTCGCAGACGACCAGAATCTGCTCCTGCTGAGTCGTCGCCTTCGAAGGTTCGTCTCCTCCAGTAGAATTTTCATTTGTTTCATTGAGCCTTCATTAAGTTTTTTTACCTTTGATAAGATGTTTATAATTCTCCCCATCCCCCCGTAGATGATGTCAAACTTGGACAGCCCCCCCGCTGTCCCTCCTCGTCAGCCCACCTGTAAGCTCCTCCCTCCTCGATACTCCTCGTCGCTATCCTCCTCTCCTCCTGACAGCCCGCCCTCGCTGCCTCCTCGGGAGCCGCTCAGCTCCCCGCTGCACCTCCTCCCACCTCCTCAGGGTCGCCCCCGCTGTGACCTGTTGCCCCAGGCCTTCTTCCCCCCAACCACCTCAGCTTCACTGCCCATCTGCTCTGCCCCCTGCACCGCCTCTTCCTCTCCACCTGCCCTGCCCTTCTCAGCCCCTCTCACCCCCACCCCCAGAAAGATGCCCCTCGCTTCCCCCCCTCCCTCCCTCCTGCCCCCTCTGGACGGCCCCCCTGTGCCTCCTCGTCACGGCGTCCCCAAGCTGCCCCCGAAGACATACAAGAGGGAGTCTTTGAGCCACGCCCCTCTGTTGGACATGCCCCCTGCACTGTGATTGGACAGCCTGCGGAGGAGGTGGCACTGGACACGTAAACACTACAGCTGATTGGATCAGAGCACTGGACCGATTTAAAACCACGTCTGATGGACCAATCAGGACGTTTTGATCCGGTCTGAACTGAAACTAATGAAATACAAATCATGTGCTTTTATTGTGACAGTCTGCCTGAGAACACGTCTGTCTGCTCGCTTCTTCTTTTCTGTTCCTCGTCTGTGAGCCGACCGTCCCGCTGAGCCCCGGGGCTGCTGGGTAATGTGGTCGTCCAGAGTGAAGCGGGTTGAGTGTGTATGTGTGTGTTGGGTTGTGTCTCTCTCACAGTGTGTGTGTGTGTGAGAGAGAGTATGAGTGTGTGTGTGAGGAGCAGAGGTACTGAGGAGCTCCTGCTCATCTCTGAATGTCAGATGAAACGTAAACAGACGTCCTGATACCTTCTTTAAAAAACAAGGGAATAAACGTGTTTCCACCAGCAGAGGGACGGAAACGGAAAACCACCGCGTCTGTCGTTAACACACCTGCACTGTGTGTGTACGTGTGTGTGTACCAGGGGGGTCAATACTAGTAAGTGCAAGACGTGAATAAAAGTCTCTGTTGTCCCCAAAAGGCACAAAAACAAACCATCATTTCACAAGTATTTGTTATCTAGCAGGGACGTCGCACATTCTAAATTAAATTTCATTGTTGTAAAAGTGATGAATGTATATAAACTGCCACTGCCTCCTATAACATCCCATGATGACCAAAGAACTGTCTTATATATCTTATTCCAAATGAAAAGCTTGTGCGTCACTGAAAAGCTTCCTGTGTTGAAGGTTCCACAGTGACCCAGGGTACGTCCCAAAGGTCCCTCCTATTGCCACAGCTATGTACTTTACCTTAACCCTTGGATGACTTCACGGGGTTAAGGAAAGGTGTTAGGAGACTTCCTGAAGGAGTTAAGGAAAGGTGTTAGGAGGCTTCCTAAAGGACTTAGTGAAAGGTGATCACGTTATTGTGGCAGTCGGACCGCACTTCCACTTTGTGACGTCATAATAATGCGACGGTGGCGCAAGTTAGTGACGTCTGCCGTGGCGGGGAAAGAACTACAAGTTTCAAAAATGGACTACAAAAAGCACATTTGGATTTTATATGATTTAAAGTTGTTCAAGGCAGATTATTGCTTTGGTAACTTACATGATCTGCTCCCTTTTTCCAACATTGTGAGTTTCCCTGAACGCTCGGATGAGCGAGTAACTTTAAATGTCGCCGCAAGGAGTTGTGGGGCAGCATGAGCTCGCCTCCTTCAAGAAAGGAAGCATCAGTGGTTCTAAGCTAAAGGAGGTTCTAAGCAACGAGCCTCCTTTCCTTTGCTTATTGAGAATTCGGACAGTCCTTATCATGGCCGCCACACAAAGACTTCCGGGGTGAAGGGAAAGTCGATAGTTAAGGGGTTAGGAGGGACAATTCGGACGTACCCCAAGTCTGCTGCAGGATGAGCTTGCGGCTGATTGGACGAGGCCTGTGGGTTGTTTTTCACTTTTCTCATGTTTCGTCACTTTGCCCTCCCAAAGTGTTCTTGCCTGCCTCTTGTGGCCTCAACAAGAACTGCAGCCCTCCATGTTCTCACTGTCTTCAGTGGAAACCACCAGGTGAAATCTTTCCAGCAGCTTTCTGCAGCCTTCCCTCAAACCTTAACGACCTTCGTTTTCAGGTCAGGAGTTGTTTCTAGATTTCATGTCGCCACTCTTCCATGTCACCACCTTAAAAACCTTTTTCTCCTGATTGCATCCATCAGTCTGTGAAGTTCAATGTTTGATCATCTCAACGAAACAGTGTTGTGATTTAGTTGTTACAGACATTCAGATCAACAAAATGACCCATATTTTTGCAGTTTATTGGGGACCGAGCCCAAAAGGAAGCACAGACCCTACTGTTTAAGTTTATTCTGTTTCTTATTCCACTGCATCATTAGACCCAAACTTGACCCCCTAAACACGCTCAAAAGCTGACCAAATTTGGCACACTCAAAACTTTTGAGAAATTTATGAAAATGTAAAAATAAACCAGTAGAGTGCTAAAATGTGCTCTCTAGCACCACCTAGAAGCACTAAAACGGCCCCAACAGCCTGTAGGAATGTCATAGGAAGTTCAAACCAAAACTCAATTGTTCGTCTCATCAAGACCTAAAAATCACACACTGATACCCCTGACCCAAGTCCAACAGGAAGTCCACAATTTGCCTTTCAAAATAAGATTTTCACCCAAAACAGGCCCTCACACAAACGCTATCTTCTGAGCGCGAAAATCGGATCGGATTCAAAACATGATTAAAAGACAGAAGACACGCCTGCTCAAAAATTCTGTTCAACTTTTTGATTAGTAGAGCAGTTTTCATTTTTATTAGCCGTCAAAGATCCAAACGCCAACTCCCGCTGTCTCCCTCCTCTAATTCAAGTACATGTGAAAACCAAAATGTCTCCTCAAAAACAGCCGTGAAAGAACACTTCGAACAAGTGGCGACTGCACTAAACCGTGGCTCTAACTGACAAAACGAGCAGATCAGAAGCGCGACAAGAACCTGCCGAACAAGACGATGTAACATGTGGGGAAAATTCCATAAAACATGACTATTTCGACAAGAGAAAACAACGCTGTCAGTTATTTTTCCACCCGCAATTTTAATGCATCAAACTGCGCCTCCGAGTGTCCAAAGTTTACATCTGACTGCTTCAAAATCCACACAGACTGAAAGACAAAAAAAACTTTCAAAATAAAGGTCCTTGTTTATTAAAATGACATTAAAAATCTTAGAAATTGATGTTACGTTGTTAGTCTAAATGTGAGCTGGCATTCAAGATAAAAGCCCAAAACTCCTTCAAAATAAAAGTCCTTGTTTATTTAAAAAAAAAAAAAAAAAAAAAAGGGATTAGGGATTAGCTAGAATAAAGTTTAGGGGCTTTTAAAATAAAAGCCTCCCACCTTTTTTTAAAATAAGTCCTTTTTTGTTATAACCTTCAAAACATATAATTTATCAATATTTAAATGGGCCAGAGGCCATGATTGGGTCAGAGTACGAGGTCTCGTTCAAGGCTGCTTTCAGCTGTAATCTTTAACATGTTATTTAATTTTATACAACTTAATACTGCTGCACTGAGAAAACGGGAAAATAAATGAGGCGCCACTGTAAGTACTTCCTGTGAAGAGAGTAAATTATCATTCAGTCTCAGAGATTTTCACACGACTGGCTCTGAGCTGGATTGTGGTTAATGATGGAGGCTGGAATCGCCACGGTAACCAGAATTAGCAGCTGCCTGGAGAAGCAGAACATTGTTGCCATGGTAACCAAAAGGTGAACAGAGGATGAAAGGGAAGCTTTGATTTTATTAAGAAAAAAATGGTGGGTCTGGATCAATTTGCGGGAGGATCTCGGTGGGTCCGGATCAGTCTGTGGGGGGTCTCGGTGGTTCCGGATCAGTCTGTGGGGGGTCTCGGTGGGTCTGGATCAGTCTGTGGGAGGATCTCTGTGTCCGGATCAGTCTCAGGGGGGTCTCGGTGGGTCCGGATCAGTTTGTGGGAGGATCTCTGTGTCCGGATCAGTCTCAGGGGGGTCTCGGTGGGTCCGGATCAGTCTGTGGGGTGTCTCAGTGGGTCCGGATCAGTCTGTGGGGGGTCTTGGTGGGTCTGGATCAGTCCGTGAGGAATCTTGGTGGGTCCGGATCAGTCTCTGGATGCGGTCCAGGATGATCTGGTTGGAGCTGCAGCAGTCCTCCGGTCCATAGGGGGCGGTTATGGTCAGGACCCCCGCCACTCTTAGTTCTGCCCCGTCCTCCTCCACCGGGAGCCGGTTCTCCTCCAGCCACCGCCGGACCACCCCCCTCCTCCGCCGCAGGTCTTCAGGGTCCAGCTTTGGGGTTGTCTGGGGGAGGAAGGAGGTGCGAAGGAGCTCCGTGGTCTCCTCCTCAGCCTCCTGCAGGACTTCCACCTCCTCCACTGCGTGACCCATCACCACCCGGACCGACGCCCCCGGCTCATGTCCCCCCCGCTCGCTGAAGTTCACCAGGACCAGGCTGCCGGGGCAAAAACCAGAGGACACGATGAGTGTGTGTGTGTGTGTGTGTGTGTGTGTGTGTGTGTGTGTGTGTGTGTGTGTGTGTGTGTGTGTGTGTGTGTGTGTTACCTGGCGGACACCGGGTCCACCGTCAGCAACCAGCCGCGGTGCTCCTCATCTTTTCCCGCCTTCACCCTCACGTGTTTGTGCAGGTAGCTGAGCCACTGTAGCGGACCTAAAAGAGACCAGTCGCGCTGCATCGCGGTCCTCGCGGCTCTGAGATCCAAACACTCTTTAATACCATCCGGAAAGAAACGTCGCACACTGAGAAAAGGTTCCGCCTGATGGTTCGTCGTGAGGCGCTGCTGCCCCCTGCAGGGTGGAGACAGAACAACACGACGGAGGGAAAACTGGATCAGAATAGAAGCGAGTTTCTGGCAGGTTTAGTTGAAATCTATTGTAGGTTTAGATGAAAAACGGAAACTAGGTGATTTAAAAAAAAAAAAAAAAACGTGATCAGGAAAGTTAGAAAAGGTCGCAAAGGCGCGTTGAAACACACAGGAAAAGATAGGAGACACATTCACAATAAACGCCACAAACCGGAAACCATTTCAATTCAAACATAGATTTAACGATGAAAATGTAAAAGAATATATCAAAAGAAAAAAACCACATCTGTGCATCTTTGGGTGTGTGATCATTGTATGTAGGTAATTTAAAAGTAATTTTTGTTTTCGCGGTGGTGGCTCTTATTTTGAAAGCGGAAGTAGCGTGGGCAGTGCTAGCACGCAGCTGCTAGGCTAGGCTAAGCTAAGCCGTTCGGGGCCTCAGCGGAGCCGCGGCGAAGATGTCCAGACATGGGCGGCACGGAGGAGGTAACCCCCTTTTTGCTGTCATGTATCGGTACTGAATAGGAGCAGGTTCCGGTACCGTCTGCCGGTGTTATAGTGGACCGAGGGCCGTTAGCTGTGTTAGCCTGTCAGGACTGTTAGCACAGAGCTAACAGCGGCCCTCCACGGTGTGTTTACAGCTGCACGTTGCTTCACTTTAATATTTTGGTTGGTGAAGCTGGTGAAACATGTCCAGACTGATTCTTCATGTCAGTGTTTGTGTGCCGTGTCGCTGCAGACCACCGTTAAAGTTTAATCTTCACGTTTGAGGCGTCCGCCACATTGGAACGGGCATCCGTGACCGTATCAATGGAACGTAACACTGAAATTCAATAATTGTAAGCTGTATTTGCAGTATTTTAATGTGACGATAACTCGGACTATTATAAATGATTTAATGTCATGCTTATTCTCAACCCATTTGAATATTAACCGCAAATACTATTTATAGGGAAATAGTGCTGCAGGTATCAGCCCACAGTATAATTTTTATTCAGATTTGTCCGATTTCCAAATTGAACACAGACGAGTTGGCCTAATATGGTGGTAATGACTCAGTAACGAGTGGTTCTATGAACCACTTACTCACTAAGTGGTGTTACAATGTGTAGTTCAGGGTCCTTGTAATTTCTGAGTACTGTCACCTGTCTGCAGGAAGTATCCAACAACACGGATTGACTGTTAATTCCTTTTACGTGTGCTCTGCAGAGGCCAAAGTGTATGTTGGAAACTTAGGAACGGGGGCGGGGAAAGGTGAGCTGGAGCGAGCCTTCGGACACTATGGACCACTCCGAACCGTCTGGATCGCCAGAAACCCTCCGGGTTTTGCTTTCGTGGAGTTTGAAGACACGCGAGATGCCGAAGACGCCGTCAGAGGGTTGGATGGAAAGTCGGTACACACCTGATCGCTTCACATCGCACACACGACTCACACCGGGTCACACTCATAACGGAGCGTCCCCCTCCATGTCTTCAGGATGATCTGTGGCAGTCGTGTGCGGGTCGAGCTCTCCACTGGGATGCCTCGCCGCTCTCGCCATGACCGTCCTCCGACACGTCGACCTTTTGACCCCAGTGATAAATGCTATGAGTGCGGAGAGAAAGGTCACTACGCCTACGACTGTCACCGCTACAGCCGGCGGGGCCGACGGAGCAGGTAACCATGACGGTGACCGCATTGGTGACATCACATGACAGACACACAATGTGAAGTTTATGTTTTTGTGCAGCTGAGCTTCAGCCGGCGACTCAGAGACGATCAGAGAAACACTCCCATCAACATGGCGTCTGACCTCACAACCCTAACCCTCTGGCCTGACTCCTTCCACCAGAGCAGCAGACGGGTTTAGTGGAGCAGCAGGCAGATTTAGCAGAGCAGCAGACGGGTTTAGCGGAGCAGCAGATGGGTTTAGCGGAGCAGCAGACGGGTTGAGAAGCCGAGTTTAGCGGAGCAGCGTTTAGCGGAGCAGCAGATGGGTGGATCAGCCGAGTTTAGTGGAGCAGCAGACGGGTTTTCGGAGCAGCGTTTAGCGGAGCAGCAGATGGGTTTAGTGGAGCAGCGTTTAGCGGTGCAGCAGATGGGTTTAGCGGAGCAGCAGATGGGTTTAGCGGAGCAGCAGATGGGTTTAGCGCAGCAGCAGATGATGTGAGGCAGAACTGAACGATCTCTCCAGGGCGCCGGCTGAGGCTCGGCTCAGCTGATTTCCATGTTCTTGTTTGTAAAGATGTTTTTTCTGATTGAAACTCAGCAGCTGTCAAACCTGAGTCTCGCAGGACGTCTGATTCACAGCACAGGGCGAACCACAAGGGCGGGGCTATGACCTCACCACAGAGGCGGGGCTATGACCTCACAGCTGCACAATCTGAGGACATTTTGAGGATCAGCAGGTTTTAAATGTTTTCGTATGAACCAACCAGAACCGTAGAGCCTCTGGTTCACTGTGACTCTCCTGCGGCTTCAGGTCTGCGGCTGCTCTCTGTGACTCTGCTCTTCTCATGTTGTCACATGTTTTCTAACAGCTGGTCAAAACTTCCAGGGGTCATCGGTTCATATCCTAGTCTTGACTAGTTTTTTTTTTTGTTGGTTTTTTTGAGCTGAGGCTGAACTGCTCTGCTTAAACTTGTAGCGGGCTCCGAGACAGACGGCGCCCAACCTTTAATTCGGCCCTAATGTAACGAGGAAACGAGCCGCTGGACGGCGGTCCCTTCTAGAAAAACCTCCTCGCTTCTATCAAGTCTCAATCAAGCGATTTGGCTGTCAGTACGATCATCGTTAGAAACCTTCTTGATCATCTAGATCTGCTAGACCCGGTCCAAAGAGGGCCGACCTGCACAAGGTTTATTTACCACCATTAATGTTTTACTGAGTATTGAGCTGTTGTACCATGCATGAGTAAAGTTCCAGTATCAGTTCATCACTTTACCGCTGCCCCAGCTGCGCTCCACGCTCACTAACACTGTCCTGGTCCAGATCCAGGTCCCGCTCTCGGTCCAGGTCCAGGTCCCGCGGGAGGCGGTACTCCCGCAGTAGGAGTCGCAGCCGGAGTCGAGATAGACGGTGAGTAAGCAGAAATCTTCAAGCGTGACGTCGCCGACGGGGAGCCGTGTCTCATGTGGATGATGTCATCTGTGCGCAGGTCCAGGTCTTCCTCTGGTCGCCGCTCTCGTTCAGGTTCGCCAAGAAGATCCAGATTGGCTTCGCCCAGAAGGTCCAGGTCAGACCTGATGTCGACGTGAACACAATCTCTTGTATCGTCTCTCGCATGACTCAGCTGAGATCAACCTGTTCTGCAGGTCCAGGTCCCGGTCCAGGTCCCGGTCCAGGTCAAGGTCCCGGCGCCGCAGCAGGTCAGTTTCCCTCTGAGCAGGTCAGGTGTCACGGTGGTTTCCTGCCTGTGTAGGTGTTGACTCCCCCTCTATGTGCAGGTCCGGCTCCATGGGTCGCTCTCGCTCCGGTTCTGCAAACAGGAGGTGAGTCCGGAGCCTGGACACGCTTCCAGGCCCTCCACCAATCAGAGCGCAGCGCCCGTCACATACAAGAGAAGTAAAGGTGTGTGTCTGTGTGTCTGGCAGTGGTTCCACCTCCAGGAGTCCGGCTGATGGCTGACCTGCTTGTTGTTTGCTTGTAGCTGTGAAGTGTTTTCAGTGTTTTTGCATAAACAGGCTGTTTCCTCCTGTAATCCCGATTATTGATGATCGATCTTCCAGCTGGTTTGTTGTGTCAGTTTAATTTCTCAAACTCTCAATAAACTTTTAAACAGCGACTGGTGTCCCGATTGTTGAGAGCCACAGTTTCACTCTGAAAAGTAGAAAACATCGACTTGTGAAAATGATCACGATGAGTTAGCGGTTAGCCACCGTGATGCTAACGGCGGCAGTAGTGAGATATTCTGGTACTACAGTGGAAGTTTTCTTCATTCAGCAGTACCAGAAGGTAACCAGTGAATCCAAGAAGTCACATTTGTTCACCTCAGAATTAACATCTGAAATCAGAAGTGTGAACAACCTTCAACCTGAGTTCAGGAGAGACGATGGAGGATCAGCGTGAGAGGAAAAACTAAAACCAGTTTCCACTTGCCAACAAAATGTTGAGTTTTCTAGTTTGTGAACTGGGAGGGTTAAACATTAGCCCCGGCCCTGCGTCGACGCTCCGCCCACACTGATGATGTCATCGCCACCGGCCGCTGCTGCAGCTCTTCCAGAGTCGAGTCGGAGAAAAGCAGCAGGACAAGGAGCTGAACATGGCCGACTCCCCCAGCAGCAGCCCCGACTCTCCATCATCTAACTCCTCCTCCTCCTCCTCCTCGCTCCGAGACCTCCAGCACTCAGGTAGGACAGCTGTCCGGTCCTGGCACTCACCTGACGCTCAGGCTGAACACAGCAGCCTGTTGTCATGGAAACGGTTTGAATGGGTACGTGTGATTGGCGGAAGGTCAACTTGTTTTTGTTTAACATTTCCTTTATGTCTGTACTTGTGTCTTAAGTGGGTTTTGAATATGTGTTGTATTTCATTGTTTGGGGCCTTGTGAAAGAAAAATTGCTGTCACCCCTCAGGACAGACAATAAAGTTGATCTATCTATCCCCTGGTTGCCGTCGCCGCTGATCCTGGTTGTGCTAAAGACGGCAGGCGGTAAAGCAACAAAGCCCTTTTGTCCGGCTGCTGGTTAAAACCATCAGCTGACTGAGATTCAGGAACAAACTCCTGACTGAAGGAGGATTACTGAATATTTTCTCACTCTGAGAGGTTCCAGCTTCTATTAACAGACCATCAAATGTCAGCTGTTGCACATCTCAGACGTCGCAGGTCGTCAGAAGATGAATCGGCACCGAGATCACCTTCGGGATGCTCAGCACTAGCGTGGCTTCATCAATTAATAGATCTGTGGATCATCTGCAAAACAATGGAATTTCAAGGTTTCCAAGTGTGGAATGTGAAAAGTATGGGTCCTAACACAGAACCCTGAGGAACTCCATGGTTAATCTTAGTCTGAGTCGAAGAGTCGTTAACATGAAGAACCAGTCTGATCAATATGACCGACGGCAGTTTTATTTTACACCTTGAATCCCGATATGTTCCACTGCCTATAACAGGACCAGGGCAGAGACCAGAGGCCAGTCCACTGGCTGAAACAGGACCAGACCAGAGACCAGTCCACTGTAACAGGACCAGACCAGAGAACAGAGACCAGTCAACTGTAACAGGACCAGACCAGAGAACAGAGACCAGTCCACTTTCTGTAACAGGACCAGACCAGAGACCAGTCCACTGTAACAGGACCAGACCATAGACCAGTCCACTGTCTGTAACAGGACCAGACCAGGGTACAGAGACCAGTCCACTGTCTGTAACAGGACCAGAACAGACCAGAGACCAGTCCACTGTCTGAGTGAAGGAGTGTTGGAGCAGAGCTGCTTGGTTTCTGATGTGAGGAAGATGTAACGGGTTGGTTGAAGGTCAGACGAGCATCCAGAACGTTCCAGAACGTCACACTATCAACATCTGTATCTGCTGAACACATCATCGTCTCCTCCTCCTCCTCTTCCTCAGTGACGACTGACGAAGGTCGTCTGCTGTGAACCTCCTGCTCTGCCCTCAGGTCTACAACCAACCTGGAGGCTTTTATTTAGGATATTTACTGGCGTCCCACCATGGAGTTTCTCACACACACACACACACACACACACACACACACACACACACACACACACACACACACACACACACACACACACACACACACACACACACTATAAAGATAGAAAGACTCCAGAACATTCCTCCACTTTACTCTGGGAATACTGGAGAGTACAGGGAATACTGTCCCCAGGGGAAGGAGCAGGCAGCTCAGGGACTTGAAATATGTCCTAAAACATGTAATTTACCTTCAATGAGACTTTTTATTTTTTATTCACTGACGACGAAACAATTAAAAGTTTATTTTTAAACTTAATAAGTGTGAGAATTAAAAAAGGGCCAATTATTCAACCCGACCATAAATCATCACCGTTCATGAGCTAACCTCAGCATGATGAGGCAAGGTTTTACGCTGCTTTCAGAAGAACAGGTACTGGAGTACTTCAACTGGCTGTACCTGTAACTGTAGCTCAGTATCTGGCAGTCTGTAGCTCAGTATCTGGCAGGGTTTAGAGCTCAGTATCTGGCGGGGTTTAGAGCTCAGTATCTGGCAGTGTCTGGAGCTCAGTGAAGAATGCAGCTCCGGGTTAATCAAATCCACATGACATCTGATCTGAAAATTTAACTAGGATTACACTTTGGGAATGAGCTTCTCTCAAACTACTCACACAAATCTGATTTAAAAAGTGCAGCAAAGCACAAATGTAAATGGAGTGACATCACAGAGGGAAGTGTTTGTGCTGAGCAGCTTCACAAAACCTGGACTGGAACAGATGGTGAAGATCAGTAGTTCTGGACATGGATACGTAACCCAGCATCCAAACATTCATCACATTTATTTGGATTTTGAGTTTCTGTTTTTCACAGTTTGCATGTTCCCCTGCAGGTTTAACGCCTCTGGAGTCACTGCTTTAAGTTTACAAACATGACTAATGATGTTTAACTATTTAAATGTCAGCCATCTTTGTGGACACAGTTGTCCCTCCACGTCCAAACATGGACGCTCGTGTCCTGAGAGAGAAACTGTGTGTGTTGAGTGACTGACAGCCCGGCGCTCTGCAGCCTTACAGCTCGTCCAATGGAAGGAGCCCAAGAAGTCTGCGGCGGCATTCGGCATATCGATGCTGGTCCTCGTCTCCGTGGCGACACTGTCAGTCATCAGTGTGGTGTCCTACCTGCTGCTGGCCTGCCTCTGTGTCTCCATCACCTTCAGGTGGGCAGAGCTTCTGGTCACGTAGGTCAGTCACACCTGAGAAATGATGACACGTGTACTTCCTGTCTGCAGGGTTTACAAGTCAGTGATCCAGGCCATCCAGAAGTCTGACGAAGGTCACCCGTTCAGGTAAAACACACACACACACACACACACACACACACACACACACACACACACACACACACACACACACACACACACACACAGTAACCCCCCCCCAGGTCTCTGTTGCAGCGGGACATCTCGGTGTCCTCTGAGTCGATCCGGCTTCTGGCTGATCAGAGTCTGGTTCACCTGAACTGGTTCACCTGTCAGAGCCGCCGGCTGCTGCTGGTGGAGGACCTGGTCGACTCCCTGAAGGTCGGTGGTCTCGTCGTGCTGCCTGAGCTCCTGTCAGCCTCCCGAGCATCGCTTTATCATCATGTTTCGTCTTTGTCCTCATGTTTCAGCTCTTTGTCACAGGGTCAGCTCATTCTTGTTGTGATTCATTCTTTATCATGTTTGGCTTTTTGTTGTGTTTGTAGCCGTTTGTTTTGTTTCATGTTGCGTTTCCGTAATTTTTCAGCTCCCCCCCAATCACTTTTCTGCTTTTTGTCCTGTTTCAGCTTATCGTTACATTTTGTATTTCTATCATGTTTGTTCTTTTTATCGTCATATTGAAATGGTTTTATTCCATGATACATTCACGTTTCAGCTTTATGTGGTCATATTTCAGCTGGCTGCAGTCATGTGGGTGATGACTTATATTGGCGCTATTTTTAACGGAGTCACCATCTTGATTCTTGGTAAGTTTTTTTTTCACTTAAATATTTCTCATGATGAAAAGCAGTGATTCAGTGAGTGTGTGTGTGTGTTTCTCAGCGGATATATTTTTCTTCACCACACCACTGATCTACCAGAAGAAAAAGGTAGACATGAACGTTTTACACAACTTCTCACTTTTTGTAAAACAGGGCTTTTGATGAGGTGTGTGTGTGTGTGTGTGTTCAGGCTCAGATTGACCACCAGGTGGCGCTACTTCGGACCAAACTGGAGGAAACTGTTCAGAAGTGAGTCTTGGTGTTGTTTTCATTGTTATTGTTAGTAAACACTGCAGGTGAGCCGTTTCCATGGAGATACAGCCTTCCGTATCATCTGATGACACCGTCTGTCTGTTTCAGGCTCCAGGACCGGTTACCTGGAGCTGTGAAAAGAACCAAGGCTGAATGACAACTGCGGCCCCTCCCCCTCCTCTGATTGGTCCATTTTTAACATCTAACCTGCTGATTCTGAAAGAATTTGAATAAAATCAAATACGAAACAAAGAAAGTTCCTGCGTATCTTCACCTTCAGCTCTAAAGTTCATGCTGGATCCAAAGCTACTCATTTAGCTTCAAGGCTAACTCCTTTAGCATCGCTCCTGGATACTCTCTATATTACTGCAGGTGTGTAATGGCGCCTCTTGGAGGCCAGACTTAATAAAAAAAAAAATAAAAAATGCAAATAAGAAAATGTTTTATTGTGGGTGAAGCAGGTTAAAATTGGTTTGATAAGAAATAAAACTGAATGTTTTGTGTTGGGACGAAACAGAATGTCACTATGCTACCGAACAGTTTCTGAATCTGACCAAAAAAAACAAAACAACCTTCAGTTTAAAATCAGCCAAGAATCAAACACGTCTGGTCTCACTGTGACATCACTGCGTCCTCTGGGCTCTGATTGGTTGTTTTCACCAGCCGAACGCCTGAGAGTTCGCCATGTGACATTGTGCTCCCTCATTGGTGGAAGTGACGCTGGTTGCTATGGTAACGCCCCTTGGTGCAGCATCCAGGTGGCGAATCTGCGGACCTGCTCAGCGGTGGTCTGACTCTCCTCCTGCAGACGCAGGTTGTCCTGACGGAGACTCTGCACCTGCTGCACCAGCGCCGCCTTGTCCTGTTGCTCCTACACACACACACACACACACACACACACACACAGAGGTCAGTGTGATGACAGCACACACTCATCTGTGTGATATCATGTTCGGGGGCGTTACCTGCAGCAGGTCGAACTGCAGCCGCCGCAGGACCTCCTCCAGCTGGTCAACTTTACCGGGGAGCGAGGGCATCGCGACGCCACTGAGGGGTAGAGGTGATGTCACACTGATGTCACAGAAAGTCGCATGACGTCGTCAGGTAGTTCCTCACCTGTCCTGCAAAGCAGCACTCTCCGATGACGCCGCCGCAGCGTGAGAGAGCCGCCGGAGCTCCGAGAACAAACCTGCTGCTGCAAACAGGGAAGAAACATCGAAAAATAAACAAGATGCAACAACTAAACAAAATATTAAATAGAAAACAAACGAACATCAATATAGAAGAAAAAAGCAAAAAGAAGAAACTAAACAATTAAACAACAAATGAACCATCGGCACACAAACAATAGCAAACATAAAAACATAATAAACAAAAATAATTCTCAAACAAACAGGAACTTGACAAAAAAACAGCCACTGAGGAATACGAGCAGCAGCCACGAAGTCGATTTGTTGTTGGTTTCTCCTCACCTCTGATGGTTTGAGTGACGTCTGCCAGATGTTTCCAGAGGAGCTGGGCAGACCCTCGGGACAGGGACGTCTGTCCACGACCAGCCAATGAGCTGTCAGAACGATGGAGTTTGTCTGTGGAGTGAGACAGGTGAGACAGGTGAGCAGGATCTGCGCCACATGTCCAGTACCTTCAGCAACACGCTCTCTTTGTCAAAGTCTCACTCCTGCGCAGAGTGGGCGGCGCTCCGGGCGCACTCGGTGTCTGCAGGTCTGACAGCAGCGACGTTCGGGAGCCCGGGCGGGACAAAGTCCGGTACAGACTGTCCTCCGACAGGCTGCGGGTTAGAGACCTCCATGGAGACAAGGGGACGATGGAGGACTGAAAGACCAATCAGAAGTCACACACTGATGATGTCACAGTTAATTAATCAGCTTCAATGAACAGACTCACCTTCAACCCCACAGTGACGTCACGTTGCATCATCTTCACACACTCTTCTCTGATTGGTTGGCAGCTCAGTCTGAAAACATTCTGGATTTTACTGACATGAATATAACAACAGTATTTTAAAAACAGAAAAATACCAGCTACACAAATATTCTGTATTTCATTATAACAACACATACTCAACTGAATGTATGTCTGGTCTTTGTAACCGATGTAAAAAAAACCTCTTGAATCCCAACCAGCAGAAAATCTGGTTTCAATCATATTTATCAGGACTGACAGGAGCAAGCTAGAGATATTAACTATTAACTTCATTGACTTCCTGTGAAATCTAGGTTCAGGCCACCTTGGATCATTTCCTAATTAAGCTGCTATATGTTACGACCTCCAGGTGGCGACACTGAGCTTCTTTTCTTTCTTGCTCTCCAAACGATGTTTCACTCTCGCATGTCATCGACGCTCTCCTGTGCCATCTTGTGCTCCCATCGCCTCCCGGCTCTCTGCAGGTTTTTCACTCACCTGCTGACCTCTAGACTTTCTACTTCCTGTGGGCGGAGCTTCTCCTGGGCGGAGCCTCTGGTGGAGGTGAAGGATGCCTCAGGTGAGTCTCTGTAACAGATGGAGCCACGTGAGCTCCTTTTAGGTTTTATTTCCACAACAATAATCAGAGCAGAATCTCACAAGTCTCCATGTTCCTGGGAAATGAATGGGATAGTTCCCAGCTGGGAACTGGGAACATTTGAGAAAAGTGCTTGAAACGGCGTGTGGCTGGATGTGAACATCAGCCTTGGATGTGATTTCTAGCATAAATCTAAACTTTGACCCTCTCTGACCTCCGTCTCACCTGAACAGACAGCAGCTCTCACTCCGCTCCATCAGGTGACGGGTGGAGGCGTTCCGGTGGATTCCCCTGCTCCGCTCCTCCCCCCACACATCCCTCAAAACCAGCGTCCCGGCTGGAACCGGGGGCGGGGCTGAGGACACGCAGAGGGCGGAGTCTATGCCACTGTCCAATGACGTCCCTGTGCGGTGGGTGGGCTGTGTGTCACTGCTGCTGCTGGACAACGTGTTGCTGGTGGAGCAACTGGAGAAACTTTTCCCGGAAACCTACAGACAAAGATCAGAGATCAGCAGACGCTCGGAGCAGAGGATTCTTCTCCACACTGGACTCACTCTCTGCGGCGCAACGCTGCTCTCACAGTCACACAGCTCAAACTGCATCGGGACCTTCATCACCACAGGAGGCTGAAGAAGGTTCTTGTTCTCTGGAGGACATGATGAAGACGTCACGATGAAGAGAGATCATTCTGGTGTTTATCCATATTTAGCAACTTTATCTTCTACATCTTATACACTTCATTGTTCCTACCTGAAACCTTTGAACTATTTAATTTTATAGTTGGACTGATTCCTACATTGCCACTGACGGTGTGATGATGTGTGAGCGACTCACCCTCAGACTTCGACCTTCTGCTGCTCTCCACCCTGGACTCATCACAGCTGATCGGCCAATCGGAAGCTCTGAGGGCCAAGATTAACAGGTCAGGTAATCAGATTACTCTGCGTAGAGGAAAGAAATAGTAATTCAAATAATTTCTATGCGACCGGAGATGAGTAGTGCTAACAGTAATCAGATTACCTCCTGTGGATCAGTTGGGGTTCAGTGGAAGTCGACTGACTGCAGAGAAAGAAACAAGGTGAGAGAGAGCGGAGGTGTTCTGGTTCTCTGCAGGGAATCCGGTTTCCTCACACAGTCTGTAAACATTTGTCTGAAGAA
Source organism: Lipophrys pholis (assembly GCF_963383615.2). Taxonomy (NCBI): domain Eukaryota; kingdom Metazoa; phylum Chordata; class Actinopteri; order Blenniiformes; family Blenniidae; genus Lipophrys; species Lipophrys pholis. Next base: position 29,098,282 of record NC_137628.1, read on the forward strand.
AAATGATGGTGCTAAGCTAGCCAGGTAACTGCTGCTGGATCAGTGGTGTAATCCCACATTTCACCACAGGATGGTGCAGTGAGTCACCACCTGCTGTCAATGAGAGAGAAACAGCAAAGAAGCAGACACTCAGTGACTCACGGCTGCTCTCTCACCTGCTTCCCTCTGTCAAGCTGAATATGGATCTCGGCTTGATTGCACTCAGCTGCTGCTCAGGAACACAGCCTGCACTGTGATTGGATGGTACTCTGGGTGTGGGAGGGTGCCATGTGGGCGGGGCCACTTGGAGGGGACAGAATGTCACGTCAGAGAACTCAAACATCGGGACACGAAAAGTTTCTGAAAAACTCCTGAAAGCAAAACAGATTGAACAAAGAGTGAGTGAGTGAGTGAGTGAGTGAGTGAGTGAGTGAGAGAGAGAAACAAGGCGAGTGTCGGTGACCTGCGTGGCGTGCCGTCCTCGTGTGGCGGGATGACAACCATGTTGACCATCGCTGACGTCCTCAGAAGCTCAATCATCTGTTCGTGAGACAACGTTACCAGGGCAACTGAGCAAATCTCCACCAATCGGCAGCCAGAACAAAGCCCCGCCTCCCAGGCGCAGCCGTGGGCCTCCACATCCGCCACGACGCCTTCAAAGTTCACATGAAATCCGAGCTGACCCGCGAGGTTCCTCCTCAGTGTCATTTCAACTGCCGCAGCGCCGCTGGTGACCACCTAGGGGCGTGAAATCACAAATACCCCGAGATCAGATCCAAACTCCTCCCACTTTAAGATTAGCAGGGTGGTTGGACCAATGGGAACGCTCCTCACCTGCAGCCTGTGTGTGATCTCATGCCCGTCCTCCCACCATCCGTCCTCCCGCCGTCCGTCCTGTGCTGAAAGCAGCAGACAGTCTCCACGCTGGTAGAAGACTTTGAGGTGTCGGTCTGCGGAGCTCCAACCGATCACGTCTCTGCAGTGGCAGCTGAACACCACCTGTCTGCTGTCTTCCTCGATCAGCACCACCAGCTCACTGGAGATGGCGAGTCTGCAGGCGACGGCGGCGGCAGAGCGGCTGAAGTCCGTAACCGCCACGGCCCAGGTGAGTGCACCAGCACTCTGCAGGTGAGCATGAGCGCCCCGTGTGCTGCGCTCCTTGTTCTTCCCGCTGAAAGGAATGAAGCTAAACCTGGTGGAGGATGAGGACTCCACTGGCGTCGGGCTGCTGAAGTTCTCCACCAGCTCCTCCAGGCGCCGCTTTCTGCTGCATGTCACCATGGCAACAAAAGTGTCAGATCTGCGCACGGCGTGCTGAGCATTTATGATCTTCGTCAACAGGAAGTCTCTGAAAGCGGGGGAGGCGGGAAACATCCAACCGGACGGAATCAACGGGCCAAACGAGGCAACGTCTCTGCACCTGGACACGGCAACACTACAGCACACACACACACACACACGTCAGCAGGTGGACACACAACACACTCAGGTGCAACGTGACTTGTGTGGGTGACACACACCTGTAGCAGGTGTGCTGGCTGCAGGGCCGATGGACTCTGACGATGATGAAGACCCGGTAGAACTGAGAGTGGATGATTTCTGGATTGAAAGGGGGATCTTCAGGCTGCTGGAAGACGAGCGTGACGGTGTTGCTGATGTGACCGTCAAGCCGCAGCTGGGAAACAACAAGAGTAGTCAACAGTCATGGCGTCAGAGTGAAGATCAATAACAGTTGTGGCGTCAGAGTGAAGATCAATAACAGTCGTGGCGTCAGAGTGAAGATCAATAACAGTCGTGGCGTCAGAGTGAGGATCAATAACAGTCGTGGCGTCAGAGTGAGGATCAATAACAGTCGTGGCGTCAGAGTGAGGATCAATAACAGTCGTGATGTCAGAGTGAGGATCAATAACAGTCGTGGCGTCAGAGTGAGGATCAATAACAGTCGTGGCGTCGGAGTGAGGATCAATAACAGTCGTGATGTCAGAGTGAAGATCAACCCCGAGAGCAAAACTCCAGCTGGCATTTTAAAAACATACAACGTTTACAACCCGTTACTGCTACGATCCTAACTTTGTTGTTTCAGCAGTAGAAGTATTAACAGTAGTAGTATTAACAGGAGTAGCAATAGTGACTGTAGTAATATTAACAGTAGTAGTATAAACAGTAGTATTAGTAGTAGCAGTAGTAGTAACAGTACCTGTTGAGTATCGTTGGTTCTGGGTTTCAGTACAGAAACGTTGAATTTCAGGTTGAAATCATGAAACTTTGTGAAGACTGACGGACTCCCTGTTGACACAGAACAACATGTTTACTGCGTCACTGCGAGTCAGTAAACAATCAACAGAAGACCTGGCTCAAGCTCTTCTTAAAGGAGACATATCATGCTTTTAAATCCTTCCTTTTTACATATAAATCATACAGTTGTGGTCTATACAACGCAAAACTGCAATGCTTGGGTCTGAATTCCTCATTATTAGAGCTCCACAGGCCCCTTTTCTACCCCTTTTCTGATGTGCTTCTGAGAGCAACTCGTTTTGGGGCGGTCTCTTCAAATGCAAATGAGACACTTCATACCCCGCCTCCTCTCCAGGTTGCAGAGGTGACACTCGGTTCAACGTCACCCTGTTCGGCCATCTTTGTAGTTTGATAGAACAGATACAATTATCTAGCGGCGCAGAAACTTTATATTCACACATTATTTACAAAATGTCAACAACGGAAGATTTGTCCATCCAGCCATACATGTTGGAGCCAGAGTCGGACCCGGCGGAGCGAGATGAAAATGACGATGATGCACCTACAGAACAACGTCTTCATATGGATGTAACGCAATGGTGTGTTACTATATTTACACTAACTTCTCCATCCATGCCCACTACTACAATACTGCCTGTATTACATCGACTATTTAACACAGAAGTTACATTATAATCTAAAACGAGCACACAGCGCTAACATATGAAGACGGTGCAACTGCTAATGCTAACAAAACAATGACAGGGACGTCTTATCATCACACTTTTTAGCGTTATATACAGCTTACCAAAGTGCTCTGTTCGTCGTCTCCATAGATAGAAGGAACTGACCGCTCAATCAGACCAAGTCTTTCGGCAAATCCTTCTTTATACTGGCGGAGGTTGTTGAAGCAGTCGTCCTTAAAGTGATTCGCGCACACAAAAATGACCTTACCCACAGATGTGGGTACATTTCTGTGAAAAATAAAACTCAACCAGGCACTTCGAAAAGGTTCTGATGCTGGGAGACGGTGTAACGAAGCTTGTGGGTTACTACATCCAACAACCGAACATTTCGACTTATCCTCTCGTAACTTCGGTTGGACTACAAAATCGCAGCGAGAAACAAAAATGGCGGATTGCTCGAAATGTCGATGTCCTAATTTGGCAGTTCCGCTGCGAATACTGTGACGTCATTGTTCAAAAAACGTAATAGAGAATAGAAAAATCGAAACCGATCGCAAAATATGACCAAAACAGAATATAAAGATATCAACGGAGCACCTGAAGAGACTACTTTGAACTTTGCTGTACTTCTAAACACTCTAAATATACAACAAAATGCATTTAAGGGCTAAAAAAGTGGATTTAGCATGATATGTCCCCTTTAAGGTGTGATACTGGTTCTGGGTTAGTATCAGGATGTGGTTTTGATTCAGATCTGACTTGATCCTTTGATTGGAGTCAGGAATCTGTATCAGGTGTGATCTTGGTTCTGGATCGGGCCCAACCTACCCTGGCAGTTGGTGGAACCCTCCAGTGGGACTTTAAGGGTCAGCAGGTTCAGGAACTGTTCCAGAGCAGGACCTCCGGTCTGGTCCTCAGCACAGAACTGGACGTCGACACTGAACTGGGAGCTGAGCTGGAGACCAAAAATGAAGGGATGAGGGATGGGACGTGTCAGTGGAGATGGGAGGGGCCTGTGGTTACCATGGTGACCTCAGAGTTCAGCTCACCTCCTGCTGGTCCAGCTGCAGCAGCAGGTCAGGGACTCTGGGAGAACTGCTGGCCCGTTTCAGACTCTCAACTCTGAGTTCAGGAACCATGAACTGCAGAACGTCCTTCAGTGGGAGACCTCGACTCGTCCCGCGTTTGGATGAAGATGGAACTGAGTCCTCCAAGATGGATCCTCTCAGGGTGAAGACCTGCAGGAGGGCAGAGACATGGTTGGTCAAGACTGAGGCAGATTAGGGTCAGAGAGAGACCAGCAGGCCGGACCCAGGTGGACCGAAGTGGACTGAGGTAAACACGTCACCTGGCTGGTTCTGAGGATGACCCGGTAGTTGTACTGGGTCCCTTTGTGGAGTTTCTCTCGCCGGACGCTCAGAGACACTGGACCAAAGGTCTCATCAAAGCCAAAATAATTCTGGTGATCTGGAGGGAAGAGAGGGAGGTCAAAGGTCACACATGTAGGTGTAATCAAAGAGCTGTCCTCTTCCAGTGCAGCCGAATGACTCTAAATCTGTACGATGTCGGAGGGTTCAGAGCCGGAGCTCCACTATGGAGCCTGAACTTCGTCTTGCAGAGGAAGAAAACGGAACCCGGAGTGAGGGACGCCGAGACAGAGGACCGCTCGCACATTAAAGTTCACTTTTTCCTCCTTGAGCTGTGAGACAAGACAGTTTACGTTAAACATTCTAAATGTGTTTTTGAGTTCTCTGCTGGATTCAATGATCCTGTTTCTACATGCAGCGGCTCCACAGGCAACAACGACTTTATTACCTCAGAGGAGACTGAACCAGACCCTGAAGGCATCATGATTACTGGCAACTTGTAGAAAACGGATCATATTTCACTTCATGGTTTTGACCTGGCAGAGTCAGAACACAAGGAAAACACAAACCTCTGGTGTAGAAATACTTCAGGTAGTAACCGGCTCCGTGATCAACGTGTTCGATGCTCCAGTTGTTCATCAGGTTTAGGGGGAAGGCTGGCTTCTCTCTGCAGCCCTCCAGAACCGAAACGCCTGCATTGGTGCGTCGCCCAGCATGCGGCGCTTCGCTGCTGGAGCTGAGGACCCGGGTCAGACCCAGAGTCCTCTCGGTCTCTCCTCCCACCTCGGTAAAGAAGAAAGGACTGCTGAGCACCAGACCGCTGCTCTTCCCGTCGTCTGCATCAGTTGACGTGCCGAGATCGTGGCGTCCGTCCAGAGTCCGTGGAGACGAGTCTGAGCAGGGCGACGTCGTCCAGGCCTGGAGGTCTGTCCTCCGACCACAGGGGGGCGATGCCCCACCCACGCCCAGGAGGATGCTCTGAACATCGTAGTGAGAGAAACATTTGTGAGGGGTCACCGTAAACCAAGAGTCCTGGCTGCTCCTCCTACCGACAGTTCTGTAGACCGACGCCTCCTGGTGGTCCAGGCCCTCCGAGTGGAGGAGGTCTGGAGCGACCGGGACGGAGGCATGCCGGAGTGGTGGTTCAGAAGGAGGAGCACTGGGCTCCTGCTGCGTCCTCAGCGTCTCGCTGGAGGGGTGGAGGGTGGAGGGGTCCAGCCTGGAGGCGTCCAGGGTGGAGGAGCTGCCATACGCTCGCCTCAGACTGGCGCTCGTGTTAGGGCTGATGGCGGCGGGATCCACACCTTGGTCTCCAGCGTTGCTGATCGCCGCCTCGCTGTTGCTCCTCCTCATCGTGGACTGAGTCCTCCTGGTGGGTGGGGTAGAGCCTCGGTCGTCACGCACCAGGAGTCTGGTCTCGGAGTCAGTCTGCCGGTCCAGGTTTGTCTCCAGTAGCGGGTGAGAACCAAGCCGTTCATTCAGGGAGCCGGGGATCAGACTGTCACTCCTGGCCGGGGGCTGGACAGACCCGTCACTTCTTCTCTGGGACCAGTCTGACACCCGAGACCGGACCCCCATCTTTGGTACGGCAGGAACTCCTTGAACCAGAGGAGGCCCCATAGTCCTGATCCTGAGAAGTCCTCTCAGCTGGTCCTACTGGCAGACGTCATGAATGTCCGAGATCCATCAGGATCACAATCACCACCGTCCTGCAGATCCGTGTCCAAGACCGGGTCCAGTCCTCATCTGCCCAGACCTGAAACACAGAGACACGACGTCACAGTCTCGTCTGCTGACTCATCACTTCTTCATGTCGTCTGGGAGGCTGTCAGAACACGTGTGAATGTGAACCTCCGAGAAACAAGAGGCGTCATGTCTCAGAGCCGCACACACACACACAATTTTAAACCTTCCTGTTCGCTCGACAACAACAAAAACCAGTAATAAGAAAAAAGAAAATCTATAGAAACAATGAAAGAAACAAAAACAATAATGGGTTAAAATGTAAAAAGTGACAAAAAAACATTACCAACGATTAAAGTAATTACATTGACAGCAACTGTAAAATTAGGTACAAGCAAAAGCAAGAACACAAATAAAACCAAAAACAAGAAAAGAACAGTAACGGGCCAATCCGACGACCTGGATTAACATACCAGGATATCTGTTACCTAGATTAACTCACCCAGACATTCTGGATCCCAATCAGTGTTAATACAAAGCAGGTTATCAACTCACTAGTTCAACCCATGAAAGGGGGCGGAGCTTGCAGCGTCTGACCAATCACACTGCAGAGCAGCTGACTTTACCATAGAGGAGCAGTTATTCTCTGAGATTATGAAGAATTATAACACATCCAGCAGCTAAAAGCAACTCCGCTGCTGCTGCAGCCAAAGCCAGAACATTCCTGACTTGTTAATACTGACTTGGTGAGATTAGAGCAGATTAATTATAGTGACAATATAAACAGCTTTTCCTTTAGTTTACCTTTTACATCAAGTTGATTTGAGGCTGACTTTTTGTGAGTGTGTTTTGTGTTGGAATATTAATTAATATTAATTCTTCACCATGATGACAGGAGCAGATCTGCTTCCATAAATTCCTTGTTTCTGCAGTTCTGTCAGTGCGACCATTATTATTAACTCATTATTCAAAACAAGTCAAGAATCAAAAACATCCTTCAAAGCCTCAGTGACCAGGATTTACTTTATTCAGCCAAAAAGATTGCTCTAAAAACTCCCTCTTCAGCACGATGCTCCTAACTGCGCTGAAACAGTGCACCAATCAGAATCATCTAAGAATGGGCAGATCATTTTGCAAGAGCTCTGATTGGTCAGGAGGCGGAGCTTTGACCTCTTATCCAGAACATAACCTGCTGCAGAGCAGGATAGACATTCGGAGTCAGTTACCATGGTGAGTTATCCCGGGAAGAAGTGAATCAGCATTGTAGTACAGAAAATCAGAGTTAATCCTGAAGTTACCTCAGAAATAGAAATAGAAAACCAGAGTGGTAGTATCGGCTCCTGGAGCAAAAACACTAGAAACTGAAATCAAATAGAAGAATGATTGAAACATCAGCGGACTCCACAGAGCAATTACAGCAACAAGCAAGTAGAGCAACATAAATAAAAAAACAAATAAAAACAACTATCAAAACAACAACAAATGAAGGAACAACAGTAGGAACAGTAACAAAAGCAATAACATCAACACCAATAAAAACAAGAAAAAGCAACAGAGCAGAAAACTGAAGATCAACGTAACAAGACCAGCAGGGCGGATTCCAGGAAGCAGGTTATGTGAAAAGTCAGAGTAAGTTAACCCTGAAATGAGGGAAATCTTGAGTTATTGGTTCCAAATAAAGAGATGAATTCAGCTCTAAGTCACCACAGGTTTTGTGGAGGAAACTCAGAGTTTCTACTGGCTCCTCTCACCTGAAGCTCTCACAAAGAATTTGAGATGATTTGTCATGAGAGAATCTTCCGTTGGGGAAATTCCTTCCTGAATTGCTCCGTGCCAAACATCAGAGCACATTTTATGCACAGCACTACGTTTTATTTGAATTTTTTTGTGAAATAGTAGTTTTCTTTATAATATTGGTAAAGCAACAGTGTGTAGAGCAGGTAGAGAATTATGGTTTTGTATTTCCTGTTTAGCTGCTTCCAAGTCGCGTTTCTCCTGTTGGATTGCACCGAAATAAAATTCTGATTTTATACCTATTTATTATTTCTCTTAAGCTAAAAGTTCACTCAATGGCGTAGATCATTGAAACTTATACATTGCTTCATGCAGGAACTTCCTCCCAGTTCGTCTCTCTCCTCCGCTGCTGCAGCGCTGGGGCTTTTACTGTGAAAGAACTGGAGAGTTGATTGAACTAATTCAGATCAGCTGTTCTGGAACCGGAAACTCAGAGTTTCACCTCAAAGTGAGTCGACTCAGAGTTCAGGAGAGACTCAGAGTTTGTTGAATCTCCTTTCTGGAATACCCTCCTGCACACACTGAAACTATGGAAAAACAACAACAACTAAAGCAACAACACCAACATACACAGTGGAAACAACAATGAATGCAGCAAAATCCCCCACAACGGTAACAACAGCCGTAGAGCACACAAACACCAACAACAAAACAAACTAACAACACAAAGGGAAGAAAAAACTACAACAAAAGAATCAGGGTAATAATCAAAAACAACAACCTCAATGACAACAAAGGCAAAAGCTACAATGCAAAAAGTTTGTAAACAAGCAATAACAAAAACAGCATAGACAACACAACACAGCTCAAATAACACACAAATACCAACAAAACAACAACAAAGCAAAAGAAATAATGACACAACCTTAAAAAAGACATAATATCATTGATATAGAATATATAACATGATTAACAGAAGAGGAGCAAAGGTAACAATAATATATTACCAATAAAATAACAAAATTTATAGCAACAGAAAATAATTAAAAACAATAACAACACCAGCAGTAAAAATGAAATACACAAAAACATTGATGCTTTTATACACAGTTATGTTAAATCACTATGCGTGTGTGTGTGTGTGTGTGTGTGTGTGTGTGTGTGTGTGTGTGTGTGTGTGTGTGTGTGTGTGTGTGTGAGATATTTCCTGCAGCTGTCTCTGTCATGTAGAGCAGTGACAGCTGGAGGCGTCACGGTGCCGTTGGAAAAATATGAGCTGTGTGTGTGTGTGTGTGTGTGTGTGTGTGTGTGTGTGTGTGTGTGTGTGTGTGTGTGTGTGTGTGTGTGTGTGTGTGTGTGTGTGTGTGTGACATGACTGGCCTGAGGGTATTTGCAGGTATATCACAGACTAGAAATCAGGTGTGACACTTTATAGTTGAACATGTTCAACTGCAGCAGCTCAACAAGCATCGTCCATAAACACGTTATCTGTAGTGTTCAACACGCAACACATCTGTAGCACGTAACACATTAAATATTCCTGCAAGCCAACATGCATCACTTAGACAAGGAAGAAGTGACATGTGTGTACAATGTAACATGTTTATGACGTGTCACATGTAACAGTAACACTGTAACATAGAACATATCTGAAATAATAACAGGACATGACAGTAACTTATAGAATGTGAGTAACAGGTTATGTGTGTAACACCTCAGTGACATCACACAGCCATAAGATATTACTGACATGTGACACAGGTATCACATAGTAACATCTGACCCGTCTGTAACATGGCAGTGACACGTGTACATCACAACAGGTCAGAAAAACATTCAATATAATTTTATAACACGTAGCATGTTATTGATGCGAGTAACGTGTAACACGCTTGCAAATGCCTGTAAAACACATGTACAACAAATATAACATCCGTAACATACGTGACTGTTACACACCTGTAAAACACTTGCGTCAGGTCTGTAGGTCACCTGTAACATTTCTTTAACAAACGTGTAACACACCTGTAAGCGACACGCAACACACTGTAACGTCTCTGTAACAGACTTGTAACAGTAACACACCCGGAATACACCTGTGACAGACACCTAACACACCTGTAACAGACACCTAACACACCTGTAACAGACACCTAACACACCTGTGACAGACACCTAACACACCTGTGACAGACACCTAACAACTGTAATAGGTATGTAACACAACAGTAACACATTGGAACCATGCATGCAAGACACACCTGTTAGATTTATAACAGATCGACAATAGAGCGGTAACACATGGTCACACACTGTCACCGCTGCAGCATGCTTGTTACAGACCTGTAACACACCTGTAACAGGTGTAGTGCTGGCCAGGAGCTGACCAAACACACTCCACACAGAAGGTGGGCCAAACACATCTCCTCAGCTGCTCACGTGACCATTACATGTGTGTTTGTGTCTCCCACTTTAATCTGGAATAATAAAACTCCTCCGACCTCCATCCCACTCCTCCCCTCAGTGCCCTCCCAGAATACTTTGCAAAGCCCCAGACCTGTATGTGAGTATTAAAAATTTATCTCAGACCTGCACAGTGTTCAGACTCACTTCCCCCCCCCCAAAATCATCCACATAGTAATCAGATTACATGATCCCTGGTCAGGAGTGACATGCAGCTCGACCTTCACGTGTGAGGGATGTCTGACCCTGTGATCTCCAACATCGTCTACAGCCAGTTAACTCGCCACACTTCAGTTTACCTCCGTCGCCATGGCAACAACATCTGAACCATACAACTCTGGAGAATGAAATATTCATATTCACATTAACTGTGACACACACACACACACACACACACACACACACACACACACACACACAGTAAACAAGCGGCGCCATCAAACATTCATCAGCTTCCTGTTTTAACCCAGTTTACTTTTTTCAAACTTACTGACCTGAACTCGACCGCTGCAGCACTACTGCATTACTCTGAGTACTTAGTTACTCCATGTAAATCAACATTCTGGATACTTTTACTGTAACAATCTGATTGTTTGGAAGCTGATCAGGATCAGAACACAGACTAGAACCTAGACCAGCATTCAGACCAGTACCAACATCAGGATCAGACCAGACCCCAGATCAGGCTGTTCTAGGTACCATCTCTTCTCCTGCCTTAAGTCACATGAACTCACCTCCCTACAGAACGGGGACCCGGTTCACTGACTTCAGACCCGGGTCTGGTCCGGACCCGGTGGACTTTTTGTTTGTGGCTCCACAGCAGCTCCTGGTTTCTGAGTCCAGTTCGGCCGGTCTCTCTGCTGGAAGTCTTCGCTCTGGGTCCTGGTCTTTAGATCCTGGTCTCAAGAGTCCCGTGGTCTTTGTCTCGGGTTCCGGGGGTCCCGATCTCGGTGTCCGGGGTTCCTCATATAGGGTCCGGACTTAAACAATGTGTTTCAGCTGTTTCCGCTCAGTCTGGTTCGTGTTGCCTTCAGGTGCAGCTCGGACATTTTGTCTCTGCTGCCTTCGGGTCTGCTCGTTTCGTGGAAATGTCACGACTTCGTATCTTGTTTCTTCATCAAATATTAAAAAACAAAGCAAACAGCGACTCACACATAACTGTGCCTCTGTGTGTGCGTGTGCGTGTGCGTGTGTGCGCGCGTGCGTGTGTGTGTGCGCGCGCGTGCGTGCGTGTTGGGGGGGGTTACTGTTCCAATGAGTCTGCTGCTGCCGGCAAGTAATAACCTACACACACACACAAACACACAACACACACACACACACACACACACACACACACACACACACACACACACACACACACACACACACACACACACACAAACACAGTTCGAAAGAGAAACAGGTGTGTAATCAGAGCGTCTCTAATCCGAGGCCCCTTGGGGTGCCTGACCCCAATGTGTTGTGTGTGTGCGTGTGTGTGTGTGTGTGTGTGTGTGTGTGTGTGTGTGTGTGTGTGTGTGTGTGTGTGTGTGTGTGTGTGTGTGTGTGTGTGTGCCGCCTCAGGGACCAGAAACAGGAAACAGGAAGTGGGCAGTTAGTTTGTGTTTGTAGTTTGAAAATGATTCTGTTTGTGGTGGAGAATGAATGAATGACAGCTGATGATGATGATGATGATGATGATGATGATGATGATGATGGTGATGGTGATGAATAATGAAGATGATGAGGAGGAGGAGGAGGAGGAGGAGGATAGTGGTGGTGATGATGATGATGATGATGATGATGATGATGATGATGATGATGATGATGATGATGATAAAGATGGTGAAGAGGATGATGATGATGATGATGATGATGATGATGATGATGATGGTCAATGAGCCATCATCAGACTCCTGAGTGACGACAGGCCTGATGGCTGAAGGAAGTCGTTACTGTTAACGAGCTGTCTGCTCCATTAATGTGTGTTTGGGCCAAACGTTGGTTCACATCACATCACAGCAGTTTTAAAAATCCTCTGAGGTTTCAACACTTTTTAATCTTTGTGCATTTTGATTGTATATGTGTATAAACACGAACTAAAAATTATTTTTTCACCTTCAAACTTATTTGTGTATAAAGTTGTGTATCCCTGCGTGAACTCAGTGTTTGTGTGTGTATAAAGTTGTGTATCTGTGCGTGAACCCCTTGTTTGTGTGTGTGTATGAAGTTGTGTGGGTGTGATATAAAGGCTGCAGCGCTGTGAGAGTCAGCCAGTCTGCTGTCGGTTCTTCATCAGCTTCTCCTCTTCATCAGCTTCTCTTCATCAGCTTCTCCTCTTCATCAGGTTCTCTTCATCAAATTATCCTCTTCATCAGGTTCCTGCTGTGAGCTTTTCTTTTCCGACTTTATCTTTAGTTTGAATGAATTCACTTAAATATTTTCTCTTCTTTGTCTTTGTCTTGATTTTCCTCCTATTAGTTTGTCGTTTCCTGATTTCGGATTTTGTTCAAAAACTTGTGTTTTAATGTACGTTTGATATTGACAGTATATCTTTGAGGAGGATCTTCTGGCAGGATTGTTTTTAAAAGAGTTGAATGAACTCTGAAAGTTAGATTTCTCTGCGCCTGCTGAACAAACGTCATATTTAATTTGATTAAAAATCAAAGTGAGTCTGATTCCTCTCAGTGAAAACATTCCGCTGTTGAGAAGTGGCAGGAGTTCACGTTGTGTGTTTATTATTATTGACAGACCGTTCCTGCTGTGTGTGACCATGAGAGTGATGACAGATCTTCATCTCCTCCACCCTCTCCTCCTCCTCCTCCTCCTCCTCCATCTGTGTGGATTCTGCTGCTCTGCTTTGCCTCCACTGGCCTCCTCCGTCAGGTAACCTGCTCACCTGAAGCAGAGGATGTTTACAGTCCGTTTAAAGTATGTTTACAACATGTTTACAGTGTGTTTACAATGTATTTACATTATGTTTATAGTGTGTTTACAATGTATTTACATTATGTTTATAGTGTGTTTACAATGTGTTTACATTATGTTTATAGTGTGTTTACAATGTATTTACATTATGTTTATAGTGTGTTTACAATGTGTTTACATTATGTTTAGAGTAACTTTTTCACCATATTTATAACATCCTGATCAGATGAACCTCCTTCATTTAACTCAGTATGGAGGAGTCTCTCCGGATGGCTGAGCTCCTCACTCTATAACTCCATCAATCCATCACTCTAAAACCCTGTCAATCTAACCCTCTGTCACTCCATCACTCTATCACTCTGTTGGTGGTCTGTATTAATTTGTCTTTCTTTAGATATGCCTGTTATATTTTTCCACTGACAGATCAGAGTCACTGCAAATCGATTAATTACAATGGATAAACAATGGGTTATGGTTTTATATTTATTTATTTATTTATTTATCTATCTATCTATCTATCTATCTATCTATCTATCTATCTATCTATCTATCTATCTATCTATCTATCTATCTATCTATCTATCTATCTATCTATCTATCTATCTATCTATCTATCTATCTATCTATCTATCTATCTATCTATCTATCTATCTATCTATCTATCTATCTATCTATCTATCTATCTATCTATCTATCTATCTATCTATCTATTTATTTATTTATTTATTTGTTTGTTTATTTGTTTATTTATTGAGTTAGTTAGTTAGTTAGTTAGTTAGTTAGTTAGTTAGTTAGTTAGTTAGTCAATCATTTGTAATATGGGCTCAACTTGCAGCATCTCTCAACTCTAACATGCTCTGGTATCTGATTATTATTATTATTATTATTATTATTATTATTATTATTGTTGTTGTTGTTGTTGTTGCTGTTGCTGTTGTTGCTGTTGTTGCTGTTGTTGTTGCTGTTAACGGAAGAGCTTCTGTGATTCCTTACAGATCTCAGACAGACGAGAGTCGCTGTGCTCAGGATAACCTGAAAAATATCCCGGAGTTAACTCGGTAAACTTTCCATTTCTAGAAAAAACTGAAACTTTTGTTGGTTCATATTTTTCACTCCGTGTCAAAATGAAGACAAACTCAGATGACTGCTGATGAAGCTGAGACAGATTTAAGTTTCTTCATCATCATATAATGGAGATTAAACATGTCTGAGAGTTTGCAGAGGAACAATGGCACCGGTTGAAGTGGTCTCCTTCAAAGTGCCGTGGATGTTGGGCGGGTTCATGATGTCTAATGATAAAGTTATATTTGTTTCCTGACCTTCTGACTCACTGCTCCAGCACATGAACGGCCCCTCAGGTTTGATTCTGGCCTTTCAGTTCGCTGTCACTCTGAGTGTAAATCAATGCTGTGTTCTGCAGTCAGTCTGTTTCACGTCAGAAAAATACACACAGATGCTCTTTCTAACGCAGCCTGTTCACCACAGGGTTCACTACGGATTTATATCCAATGTGCATCGGAGAAGATTGTTTATCAGCGTTCAGCGGGAGAAGGTCAGAGGTCGTGGAACTAAGTGAGGAGAACATTTCATGAGAAGCACAACTAAAAGTTGAAAAAGAAGCTCAACAATTTATGTCAAACCAAACATGTGCATGTTTTGTGCTTGGAATCACACACTAAGTCAAATTATTTTCGGCTTCAGATTTTATTATTTTTTTTACATTTTCTCCTCAAGCTTTTTAACAGTCCATTGTCTGAGGAAGTCCATTATCCGAGGCAGTTTAATTACACAAGGACTTCCATTTCTGAATTTACATTCTGGAGGATTTCATTGTCTAAAAACATCCATAGTGCAAGACATTTCACTGTCTGAATCATTCCACAACTCGAGGGGGTACAGTGTCTGAAAAAAGGGATGTGATGTAATCCACTGCCCGATGCAAACCACTGCCTACAGTAATTGTCAGAGGAAGTTTAATATCAATGAATTCCCTGCCTGAGGTATTTTCTCATATTATCCGTTGTGTAAGTCTTGCATTTACTGAGTAATTCCACAGTCTAAGGACACTTAATGTCCATGGTAGTGTCGAACATAATCCATTGCCTGGGGTAATCCAATGTCTGAGACCGTCCTCATACCGAGGCAGCCAAAGGTCGAATGCCCCGTTTACACGACAACGTTTCATGTGACAACGCATAATCCGTTAAATAAGCAGTGTTTCCAATGCAGCAGCGGACACACGAACAACGATGTAGTTAGTCTGCCGGGCCACAGGAGGGCGCAGGAGGGAATCACGACCGTGAAAGAATCTTTCCACCTTGGGAGCCGGATTAAAACTTCAGGATACAGTGCAACCGCACACCGGTGTCGTGTAAACCCTCCCCCCAAACGTGAAGAAAGATTTGCGGATACACTTGTAATAGTTGTCGTGTCGACGGGGCCTAAGGCAATCTGAGGTAGCTCATTATCTAATACAGTCCATTGTCTGTGTTACTCCTCTGTCTGAGGTAGCCCACAGCATTAGGCTGTCAGAAGGCAGCTGTTTGTGTCAGTCCATTGTCGGAGGCAGTCTGTTTGAAGGCAATCGTACTTCACTGATAATCTTTGAATGTGAGTTTGATGCGTTCATCATGAAGTAGATTGTTTTGATCCACCCAGCTCACTGACTGAGTGTGTGTCGGTTCAGTGGGTCAAGAAGTGAACCAAAAAAAGTCAGTCACTGAATTAAATCATCTGCAGGAAGCGATGAATGAAAGAAGGGATCAAATCTGAGGAGAGTAAATCCTTCCTATGTTCTCAGATCGACTCGTCACGCAGACGGACTGTTTACCAGCGGCTACAGTCGGCTGCTCAGTCAGATGACGGCCAAAGATTATCTGGACTCAATGATCACCAAGCGACTCCAGTACGACATGATAAGTATCTCCTCAAACATCTGATCCAAAATATATTTGAATAAAAAGCTGAAACAAGTCCTGTATTTTCTCTTGGCAATACTTCCTGTGTCAGTCCCTGTGTGACCTGCAGGAGGCGCCATCACAGCTACACAGCCTAACACTCTTCTGAGATGCTAACATGCTAACACGCTAACACAGTTTGTTGACAGATTCAGAGTCCAAAATGAAGGCAGGAGGAAGAAGTGTTTTTGTGGGACAACTTGTTTCCAAGGTCATTAAAGGTGGAGAAAGAAATGTTCATGGTATGAAGAGGTTTTAGATTTACTTCATTTAGAACTTAATTTTAGACCACAGGGTCGATCTGGGGCTCATATGCAGAGAAACTAGTCTAAATCTTCACAAAGCAGGTTAGTCTTGTACCACAGAGGAAACTTTCCTTGTTCCTTAATGGAGAAACACTTTCACCACTTGAAGTTTAACTGAGTATAACACTGTACTGCATGTGTCCTCTGTGCAGCGATGACCAGATAGAAAACCAATTCCCTGTCAAACGCCACTCTGACGCCGTCTTCACCAACAAGTACAGTCGCTTCAGGAAACAGATGGCGGCCAAGAAGTACCTGAGCTTCATCCTGCAGGGGAAGAGGAGGTACGACACTCAGATGTTTAAACATCCAACTTTTGAAAAGCACATTTTATCATGCATATAATATCATATATCAGCGTAGGGAAACAATATTGATGTCAGTGTGTGATAATGTTATAACACAATCTGACTTCACAGAATGAACTGAGAGTCTTGGGTCCCTGCTGGTTCTTTCTTCCCAGATGTTTGCTCAGCAGCTGTATTGCTGGAGGGAAGCTGAGCGGCCATGATAGAAGTTCACTGAGCAGCAAAAGCAGACAATCAATGTTTCTCTGCTGTTGCTGTCCAGGAGAATCAGCTACTGCTAACAGCTCCCATCAATCCTCAGGCGAATCTAATCGGCGACTCTGAACGTCTCCTCACCTGAACAAGCGTTTGCTTCATCCATCCCCTTTTCAAACCATCCACTTGTTTATGTTATGGAAGCTGTATTGTGTGCAGGTTTGAAATCAAATTATTTCTTTACTCATTTACAGCCAAGAAACTGCCTCACGATTCAGAGTCCAACTTTCAGTGTGTAACTACTTTTTGTGTGTACCTGCTCACAATCAGAACCAAACAGTTTCCATGGTGATACAGATGGAGTCTCTCACAAACTGCGATTGTTCAGCTGAACATGTTGGAGCGACACTGAAAGTTCTCGTCTCTCTTCAGGCTTTAATATCGTTGAGAATCAAAGTATTGAATGTTGTGACTGAGTTGAACCATGAGAGTGTGTGTGGGTGTGTGTGTGTGTGTGTGTGTGTGTGTGTGTGTGTGTGTGTGTGTGCGTGCGTGCGTGCGTGCAGTGTTGAGGACCCTGCCCTCATGGAGGACCCCTTCTCAGCCCGGACCCCCAAAGACTCGGATCCATGACATTATCAGCAAGCTGACTGTAGTAGGTCACTTTTAGATGATGTCACACCATATTACACCGTGTCACACCGTGTCACACCGTGTCACGCCACCACGCCACCACGACACTCCGTGTCACGCTGTGTCAGGCTTTGTCAGGCCGTGTCACACAGTGTCACAACGTGTCACACCGTGTCACACTGTGTCAGGCCGTGTCACACTGTGTCAGGCCGTGTCACGCCATGTCATGTCGTGTCACACTGTGTCAGGCTGTGTCACGCCGTGTCACGCCGTGTCACGCCATGTCATGTCGTGTCACACTGTCAGGCCGTGTCACACCATGTCGCGCCGTGTCACTCCGTGTCAGGCCATGTCAAGCTGTGTCACGCCATGTCTCGCCGTCAAAAGACATGAATGTTTCTTCATTTGTTTCAGGCCCCGTGACTTCGTCCTTCCTGGAGATGTGTTGTCGTATCTGACGGTGACCTTCCACTGATGACTTTTGATCTTCTCTCAGTTTGAGATGTTCTGTGTTGTTCCTGTGATTGATCCTGATATAATGTTGGATTTGATCCCAAATGTTGTGTTTGAATAAAGTGATTCAGAGTCCAGGCAGATTGATCCTGATCAGTAAAGCCTCACAGATTGAAATAAGACATCTGAGAGGATGTCATTTCATTATTAGGATCACAAATCCAACAAACTCTGTATCTTATCCTATTGATTCAATCTGGAGGAGAAAGGAGGAAAGTGAAATTGTATCCATGAAAGCAGTTTCAATTGGAATATCTAATAGATTCTTGAAACGAAGACGAGTTAAAATGATTCTTCTCGACAAGAGCACCATCAGAAAAAAAGGCAGCAACAAGCTGAAATCTCTATATTTGCCCACTTCAGCTGAGAGTCCCACCATAGCCAAGTTAAGGCTCCACAGACTGCTCGATTCTCGGCTTGGTTCCTTATAAGATGACGTATTCGGATTCGCCACTGCGACTCCTCAAATATCAAACACAATCTCGGCCATCTGAAAGCACGACCAATTTCAGGATTTTTTTTTTTTTTTACGATTCTAATTCGATCTTTCGTCTCAGACGGCCGCGAATCGCGCAGTTTGTGGGAGACTTAAGTTAGTCCACTGGGGGTGAATATGGGGTCGACAGTTGTGCTACAATTAGGGATAGTAATAGGTAGTAATAGACTATTGTGAAACCACCTTTCAGCTCTGGAACAATCACACACACACACACACACACACACACACACACACACACACACACACACACACACACACACACACACACACACACACACACACACACACACACACACACACACACACACACACACACACACACACTTGTCCATATTGTCAAAGACGTCCAAAGCTGAGTGGTTCAGCTTTGGTCCTACAGATGAGAAAGAGCGACCCCCAGTGGACAAATGACGCACAGCAGCATCTGTGACTGAATTCCACCTGATGCCGTATCGAACCCCCCTGTGGAGCCAGGTTTGGTCCATGAGCCACATGTTTGACACCCCTCACTCAGACTCTTCACTCTGTGAATCCTAACCAAATCATTTCACTGGTCTGTATTCTCAGAGGAAATAAAAACATGCTGTTCACCACTTCAAAAAGAATTAAAATCATCTAAACTAGGACACGTGTTCACATCCTTTTCCATTTGAGCACACAGAGTTCTGATTCACTGTGAATGGTCACACTGGAAGATCAGAGAGCCGTCAACTTAGAACTGTGGGGGATCTGACGAGTTTCCAGGTTTTAGTTCACATCAAATAATGCAGGTGATTGGAAGTGAAACGACGGCTGCACCCCGTTCTGCTTCATGTTGTCCTGATCTGAAATTTCCTCCTCGCCACTACACACAAACAAAGTCCACCCGGCCACTGATATCACAGGACAGAGGTCAAAGGTCAGCAGAAGTGATTCTGCTGAGACGGCAGAGAGGAGAGGGTCCGAGAGACAGACAAAGTGACTGAGGGAGGAAGAACCAGCGGGGAAAACGTCGAACTCGGGACTCGATAGCAGCCGATAAGCAGCCCTGAGGCAGGAGGACGTCTGGAGGTAAACCTGCTGTTGTCTCACGGCTCACACACACACACACACACACACACACACACACACACACACACGCACAAACACACACTCACTACACTTGACTCACTTTCTCTGGGGAGCGCACCACGTTGCTCAATCTGTAGCGTCAGGCTTGTTTCAGCTCAAATCAGCAGATTTCACTTTCACTGCCGTCACTTTGTGAGAATATACGTGTAGACACACAGACGATCTCCAATAATGTCCTGTTTTATCTTAATAAATCTGTCAACAGTCAGAGGCTCATTTAAAGCTGCAGTCTTCAGTGTCTGAGGAGCGGGGGCTTTGAAAAGAAGGCGGCCATTAAAAAAAGGTGTTAAAATCTGTGAAAAGCTGTGATTTAACAATCAGTCCCACTGTCCCGGAACACAGCTGCTATGTATGTTGCTTTGAGATGTCCAGGACAATAAAGTCCGTCTCATTAAAGCCTGAATGTCTTGAAACGCCGTCCTGGTTTCCCTCTGAAGACATTTGGGTCAACAGTCTGAGTGACCTTGAACTGCGTACTGACTCAGCAGGAAGATCTGACTCAGTTTACATTTTATAAAGAGAAGAAACACAGAAAGGTTTGCTCGATACCTTTCAGAATATTCTGCTCTTATTTTGAAAGCTCTAAAATACAGTGTCACCGTGTCGAAAGGACTTTAGTTCTGAAATAATTATTTATGTTTAAACTTATTTCAGCGTTTCTCCTGATTAAAATCCACAGAAATTCGCAGAATCTACCTGGACCCTCACAGATCCACACCTCTGGTCCTCACCTGGTCAGGTCCTCACCTGGTCCGGTCCTCACCTGGTCAGATCATCACCTGGTCTGTTCCCCTGGTCCTCACCTGGTCTGGTCCTCTGGTCCTCACCTGGTCTGTTCCTCTGGTCCTCACCTGGTCTGGTCCTCTGGTCCTCACCTGGTCTGTTCCTCTGGTCCTCACCTGGTCTGGTCCTCTGGTCCTCACCTGGTCTGCTTCTCACCTGGTCTGGTTCTCAGGTTTCAGCCTTCGAAGGAAAATGTCAGTCAGTTCACCAAAAGACAAGTGAGTCCAAACAACTGATTACTACTTTTAAGTGTGTGTGAGTTGTAGTTGTAACTTGTGTGTTTGTGTCTCTCTCTCTCTCTCTCTCTCTCTCTCTCTCTCTCTCTCTCTCTCTCTCTCTCTGTCGCTCTTTCTCTCTCACACACACACACACACACACACACACACACACACACACACACACACACACACACACACACACACACACACACACACACACACACACACACACACACACAGGTATTTGGCCGTCTGGTTGATCTTCTTCATGCTCGGTTTGGGGACGTTGCTTCCATGGAACTTCTTCATGACGGCCACGGCGGTATGACGTCACTTCCTGTTTTGTGACCCTCTCAGTCTCCAGGATGTAATAGATTACATTTGAAAGTCAAGATTGCAAACTGTGCAGTGACCTTCTATCGTTCAGTCTGTCAGAGATCATGTTCTGTGCAGGAACATGTTATATATTACTTTACAAAAAGCAATGTGTACAGTTGTAATTTATTACTTGTAATAAATTGTGTAATCGATTACTTTTTTGTATGTTGATATCATTGATCTCTGACTTGGCATTACCTGTAAGTTTACGTTATAAAATGAAGAGAATAAATCAATTCATTGATTACTTGTGTTAAGCAATGTGTAATAGATTACATTCAACTATAAAGAGTTTATGATTTGTGATGAGTAATAGATTACTGTTTTGAGGACTTTTACTTCCTTCCCCCTCCAAAGTACTTCACTAGCCGTCTGAAGGAGCCCTCATTGGTGGACCGATCAGCCAATCAGACGGAGGCAGCGGGCGACTCCCGTGGCGTTCTGGAGGCCAAGTTCAACAACGTGATGACGCTGTGCGCCATGCTGCCGCTGCTGCTGTGCACCTGCCTCACCTCCTTCCTGCACTCGCTGTGAGTACCTCACCTGCTGACTCGGCCGCCTCTCAGCCAATCACAGAGCTGCGAACCTGCGGCCTCAGCCGGCTCTCAGCCAATCACAGAGCTCCTGCTTGTCGTCCAATCAGGATCCCCCAGCGCCTCCGTGTGATGGGCAGTCTGGTCATCATCATGTTGGTCTTCATCGTCACTGTCATCCTCGTCAGAGTCCCCATGGAGCCACTGTCCTTCTTCTCGGTTACCATGGTGAAGATCATCATCATCAACTGTGAGCTCGGCAGTGTTTGTTTATTTTTGTTTGTTTGTTTGTTCATAACATTATTGTTACTATAGAACTGTAACTCAAACTGTCTGTTTGTTTCTTTGTAATAAACATTTCATTCATTCATTCATTACAGCCATAGTGCGGTGGTGCAGGGCAGTCTGTTTGTTGACCGGTTTGTTTGTTTGTTTGTTGTTTACAGCCTTCGGCGCGGTGCTGCAGGGCAGTCTGTTTGGGATGGCCGGTCTGCTGCCAGCTTCCTACACGACTCCCATCATGAGTGGTCAAGGACTCGCTGGCACTTTTGCTGCCTTAGCCATGATCTGCGCCATCGCAAGTGTGAATGTTTTATCAATAATAAACAATCAATAAACAATCAATAAACAATCAATAAACAATCAATAAATGAACAAACAGTAACTTCTTTGCCTTCCTTCCTTTCAGGTGGATCTGAACTTAATGATGCAGCATTTGGATATTTCATCACAGCCTGTGGGGTCATATTTCTCTCCATCCTTTCCTACATCATGCTGCCTAAAATGGTAACACACACACACACACACACACACACACACACACACACACACACACACACACACACACACACACACACACACACACACACACACACACACACACACACACACACACACAAACACACACGATGCCGTTGTGTGCAGGAGTTCTTCCAGTTCTACCAGCAGAGGAAGAGGAGGACTGAAGAGGAGCAGAACACCGTCAGTTTGAAGCAGAAAGGTAAAAACAGACGACGCAGATTGATGATGACAGACGTGTGCGAACACTGATGTTGTTTGTTGTTGTTATTGTTGTTGTTCAGACGGTAAGGACCCAGCAGACGATCAAACGAGACCACAGAAGGTGTCCATGCTGAAAATCTTTCAGAAGGTCGGAGACGTGCAGCAGCTTCCAGACGAAAACAGACAAAACTTTAGAACTTAATAAAAATACAGTCAACAGCAGACCAACAGTAAACCGCATTTATCACATAGAATCAGTACTGTTGATCAAATTCCTTCATTTCAATGAGAAATCAAGACAGTTTCTCTGTGTGACCTTGGTGTGACCATTGACCCTCAGATCTGGCTGCTGGCCCTGTCGGTCTGCTTCACCTTCACCGTCACCATCGGGACTTTTCCGGCCGTCACTGCAGACACACGGTCCTCGCTCGCTGACGGAGGCTCCTGGGGTGGGTCACGTTCTTCTTCTTCTACTCATGTGAAGGTCACATGATCTACCTGTGGCTGTTTGTGATTGGCTGACGCTTCTCGCCTTTGATTGGCAGAACTGTACTTCATCCCCGTCAGCTGCTTCCTGCTCTTCAACCTTTGTGACTGGAGTGGGCGGAGCTTAACAGCCTTCTGTATGTGGGTGAGTTTGTTAAAAACAAAAAAATCTGATTTACTGGGTGCCAACACTGCCCCAGCATTACAGTGTGTTTGAATTTATAAATTTTCAGTTGTAATTTAACGTGTGTGTGTGTGTGTGTGTGTGTGTGTGTGTGTGTGTGTGTGTGTGTGTGTGTGTGTGTGTGTGTGTGTGTGTGTGTAGCCAGATAAAGACAGTCTGATCCTCCCAGTGTCCATCGCGTGTCGTGTGGTCTTCATTCCGCTCTTCATGCTGTGTAACGTTCATCCTCGCCACCACCTGCCCGTCTACTTCTACCATGATGGCATCTTCATCGCCTTCATGGTGGTTTTCGCTTTCAGTAATGGATACCTGGCCAGCCTCTGCATGTGCTACGGACCGAAGTGAGTCAGCAAACTCTCTCTGTCTCTGCTGACTTGGCATCTTCTCACTGCTGACTCAGCATCTTCCCATTGCTGACTCAGCATGTCACTGCTGACTCAGCATTTCACTGCTGACTCAGATTTGTCACTGCTGACTCAGCATTTCACTGCTGACTCAGCGTCTCACTGCTGACTCAGCATTTCACTGCCGACTCAGCATCTCACTGCCCACTCAGCATCTCACTGCTGACTCAGCATCTCACTGCTGACTCAGCGTATAACTGCTGACTCAGCGTCTCACAGCTGATTCAGCATCTCAATGCTGACTCAGCGTGTCATTACTGACTCAGCATTTCACTGCTGATTCAGCATCTAACAGCTGATTCAGCATCTCATTGCTGACTCAGCGTGTCATTACTGACTCAGCATTTCACTGCTGACTCAGCATCTCACAGCTGATTCAGCATCTCATTGCTGACTCAGTATTTCTCTCCTTACTCAGCTGTAAACACACAACCTGTCAAGCTTTGAAAGAAATTAGTTTTACTGCTGTGAATAAGACAGAGCCCTCATACCAACCATCGGAGAGCCGAACTATGACTGTACTACCAGGGGGACACAAAACAACATGGCGGCCTCATGGTCCATAACCATGTGTCAGATTATTCAATCAGCATTCCTGCATCTGACTGTTATCAATGATGACTATTTACATGAACCTGGTTCCATAAATTCTCAGACTACATATATGTGGAGGCTCAGTGTGCACTAGACAGAGTTTAAAATATGTTTAATGAGAAAGAACTGATGAGCATTTGGTTGTTTTCCAGGAACGTCCTTCCTCATGAAGCTGAAACAGCCGGAGCGATCATGGCCTTCTTCCTGTCTCTGGGCCTGGCTCTAGGGGCGGGTCTGTCCTTCCTCGTGAGAGCGCTGGTCTGACCAGAAGCAGCTGGTGAACTCACCTCTGGACCTGGAAGCAGTCATCAGATCTGTGTGTCCATGTTCTTGTATTCAGTTTTACAGGGGAGTGTGGTTCAGGCTCTTCTGGGGGGCGCCAGCAGCAGTAAATATATGGGTGGTTTTTGGGGTGGGGGTGGTGGCGGTGGGGCATGATTCTCTACCCTTTTAATTTTTGATGATGAATCCTGACAAACAGAAATAAGTTGAACATAAAACTATAGATAATTAAATTTTTGTTGATTATGTTTTGAGACAAATGAAAGGTTTTCATAAGCTTCAGTGTAAAATCACCAGACAAACAGATACAGAAACAAACAGTTACACACCACATGAAACGTTTTTAACGGGCAGGACAGACGTTAATATCTGTTAACAATAACTAATATATTTTTGTGAAAAACATTTTCTGTCTTATACTTGGTGTGAGACAGAGAATAGGCAAAGTGTTAGAATGTATATAGACATTATCATATGTATAACACACACACACACACACACACACACACACACACACACACACACACACACACACACACACACACACACACACACACACACGTCATCCACTCACCGTCGCCTCCTGCAGGCCACACAGAAACTTACACACACGAGGGAATATAAACTAAACATTTCATTGGGAAAGGGCAGTGGGAGAAGACTGAGGCCTCGCGTACGATTACTATAGCAACAACACATGACCAGCAGGTGAAACTAACCTGCCTCACGACGGTGGATCATCCTCTCACGGAGGAGCAGAATTCTCCAGCGCTGGATTGTTCTTCCACTAATGGAATAGCTGCTTTAGACCACCGTGAGACCTCATGCGTTGTTGAAATAATAATAATTTACAACTGAAAGGAGAAAACGTTTGTTGTGTGTCTGTTTACACGATGGCGGTGCTCGGAGCCACTGAAATTGAAACTCTTTCGAAAGTGGCTTCAAGGTGGAGCTTTTTGAAAACGCTCTGACTCGTCATCTCGTTGGAAACTTGGGAAAATGCAGCTTTTCTGAAACACTGCCATTGCTCATGCTAACCACAGCCGTAGGAACAAGTTCTTCTGCACATGCTCAGTAGAGCCAATCAGAACAAAGTTTCTCCGTGGTTTCATGACTCCCAGTGTGTATTCTCCTCGACATGGTAGTTTTATTTTGACAGTCACCGTAATGACAATCGAACTTGGTGGTCCGTTCACTAGAATGTCCGGGTTCTCCTGTTGTTAATGTTTAGAGACCGTTGTTCTCTGCTGCATGTGTGTGCTTTCAGTATGAAAACAGCCACCAGCGCCAACACCATTTTTAGTATTTCTGCCATTTCAGTGGAAATGGACATCGTTTTCAAATTGCTGTGTGAATGCAAAAACTTTCTGAAACCAAAACACAGAAATTATGTGTTTTGGTTTGAAATGTTGTCGTGGAAACGAAGCATGAAGCTGATGGAGTGAGAACAAGTTGTTCCCAATAAAAAATGTTTACCTTCTTCTTTCATTCTTTGTTATTGTTTTGTTTTGTTTTTATAACATGTTTTGAGATTGACTTTTATTTTGTCAAGTATATACAGGAAATCCACAGTGTCATAGTCTAATGACAGCAGAATGTCTCACCTTCAAAGTAAAAACTCCTCTGGGTGTTCCTCAGTGCCTCGGCTGAGCCCAGCAGCTTTTATTTTGGTGGGAGGTGCCGGAGTGTTGAATGTCAGAGTTAAAAATAAAGTGCAGTTTGAGTGACATGTTTCTGTCTCTGCTTTTATTTTGTTTGCCTGTCTGCAGCCTCATGGCTCAAAGCAAACTGACCTCAGTGGACTTTGAGATATTTGGGAATGTGCAGGGTAGGTCATATGACTGTGTGTGTGTGTGTGCGCGCGATGTCATATTTATGAACGAGATCTGATCGTGAATTTGTTCTATTGTTCTACCTGTCCAGGTGTTTGCTTCAGGATGGTAAGCTACACACACACACACACACACACACACACACACACACACACACACACACACACACACACACACACACACACACACACACACACACACACAAAATTCCAACCAGGACAATATCAAAGTTTTGTGTGTGTGTGTGTGTGTGTGTGTGTGTGTGTGTGTGTGTGTGTGTGTGTGTGTGTGTGTGTGTGTGTGTGTGTGTGTGTGTGTGTGTGTCAGTACACAGAGGATCACGGTCGCAGCCTGGGATTGAGCGGCTGGGTGAAGAACACCCGGCAGGGCACTGTTGTGGGTCAGATGCAGGGAGCTGAGGACCGGGTGGAGGAGATGTGAGTCTGACACCGTCAGCAACGATCCAGTGCACAGGAACCAACCAGGAGAGGAGACACTTCAGCTCAACTGAGACTGACTAAAAAATGTGAAAAACAAATAAAGATTATAAAACAGTAAAAACAAAATGGCAAATGCACGCTCAACCTGATGCTAAAAAACAGAAACAACTACATTGACAACTCATCAAATATTATAAAATATAACCATGAAGATATTAATATACCATCACTAATATTAAGACTGACAATAAACAGACATATAAACACATTTGAATACCTTTATCAATTTAAATATATGAAGATCAGTTTTAAAAAAAAAAAGACAAGAAAGTGAAGCACAACTGCTCTGTGAAGACACTGAAGTAGAAATATAATTTGAAGAAGACGTTTCTGTTTCCTTCATCGTTCTTCTTGTGTTTGTCAGGAAGTCGTGGCTGAAGAAAGTTGGAAGTCCAAGTTCCCGTATCGACCGAGCGGTTTTCTCCAACGAGAGAGAACTCTCCAAACTGGAGCTGCAAGGCTTTTCTACCCGCTACTGAGCATGCTAACCATGCTAATGATGCTAACCACTCATCACATGTTGGTCAACCTGAAGCTGGACTCTCTGCTCCTCAGAAAACAATAAAAGCTTAATGGTTCACCTCCGTTCTTTCTATTTTGGCCAAACTCCAGTCGTCGTTTGTTTCATCCGGGAGAGTACTGCAAGTAGTACTCAAGTACATGACTATTGTTGTAGCCAAGACTGTCTAACCCAAGACCGAGTCAAGACCCGGACCTTAAGGGTCTGAGACTGAATCAAGACCAAGATATTGAAAGTGTGACTGGACATCGATCTGGAGTACTCTGAGTACTACACAATCTACGAGTACATTGCTTCACTGAGAGGTCTGTGACTCATGGGGAGCCGTTTTATCCTAGTTCACTAAGTAAAAGTGTAAACGAATTTCACTTATGTAGCACTTTGCAATAGTAATCCTAAATAAAGTTCACCAGGAGCCACAACAAGAAGTCCAACCTTTGAAATGATGAGAAAACACAAACCTGTAAGTACTTTTGATGAATTTACACAAACAGTAGTGTGGTACAAACAAGAGTAGTTAAAGTTTTATTACACTTTTAAACTGTTTTGAAAGTCTTGAACATTTTTGTCTTTTTTTTTTTTTTCAGTTTTACCTTTAAAAGCCATTTTCTATTTCACACTTGGACATTTTAATGTTTATTTTCTGGTTTTAACTATTTATGCAGTTTTACTATATGCCGCCACTGTTTCAGATGTTTGAGGGTTTTGTTTGTAATCTTTTCAATCCACATTAAACAGTTAGCAGCTATTTAGGTCCTTGCTTTTAGAAAGTTTTTCTCCACACATCAAACATCATTGGAAAAGTAAAGGAGTTTGTCCACATTGATTTGAACTGTACTTGTCTTTTTTTCAGACTGGTTTATATTAGTTTACACAGACGCCATGAATTCAATGTCAATGAGGTGCAGGTGAGCCGGGTTTATTTCCAACTACTGAGCTTTACAAGTGAAAATGCAAAGTATTCTTCTTTAAAACTTCTCGTTTCTCTCCATTGTGCTGCTGCTCAGGACCTGCTGGGACTTTTCTCTGTGAAGGTTCGATCAGATCAATGCTGTCATCAGCAGAGTTCGCCACCAGGGGGCACCAACAGCAGTCATTGGGTATCAGAGGTACACCAGCAGTCATGGAAGAAGGCAGATCAGTGTCTGTGGCACATCACCTGGATCAGGTGAGAGCGCCTCACCTGATCAAACTGGGTTCATTAAAGGCAGAAATTCCACTAATAATGCAAACAAACTACTGTGACTTTGACAGACAAAACTTATTTATTACCTCTGGATGCAGAAAAGGTATGACAATGACAAATTGTATTCACTAAATTACAGAAATTTGGATTCAGGGATAATGACCTCTTCTTGATCAAATTCTAATACAACTCACCCTACTACTCATATTAATTATTATATTACTGGAGAAAGTGGTGGAGGAGGATGATTAGCATGCATCTATAACTCATCATTCCCAGACTGTGAGTCTCATGCTCTCCACGGGGAAACACAGCTGCCAGTTCTATAAGTTATAGCCTGTCGTCCCCGGGCTCCATACACTGTGTTTTTTTATCTGAATACTCAGACTTTCTCCAATTTAGCACTGAGTTCAGGTAAAGACATTATAGTGGATGACTTGAACATTAATTTCGATGTTGAGAACGAGCCTCTACATTACATTCGGTTCATGATCAGATTCAATGGGCTTTTCAAATTTTAATTAATTTAACATTATTTTAATCACACCCTTGATCATGTTCTCACTTAAAGAAATTGATCAATCACTATCTTTCTTCACAAGCCTCTGTTGTCATGTCAATTAATGATATTGTTTGCGTTTACATTATTTGGCTTTTGAACATCTGAGAAGAAACTGAAATATAGAAGATTTCTGTCAGGCAAGGCTGTGACCAAATTGAAGGATATAATCCATCAATATTTACTTCAATATCATGTGTGGATCTGATGGACAGCTGATTGATTTTATTTTAGATGGTGCAGCAGCTTCACTTCACTCTGTTGCCCTCTTGAAGATAAAAGCAACAGCTCAGAGGAGGATGGTATAATGAACAACTGCATTAAAAGTAGAGAAGAAAATGCCTCTGACTTAATTTGAAGTGTTTTATATTGCCTGGAGAGATAGTTTGTTAATCTATTGTAAAAAAAAAAAAAGGATTTCGCCAGACTGGATTTGCCTACTATTCCTCCTTAATAGAAGAATACAAGAACAGCCCTAGATTTCTCTTCAGTACTATAGCCAGGCTGACAAAAAGTCACAGCTCTGTCGAACCTCATATCCCTTTAACTTTGAGCAGTAATGACTTTGTAAACTTCTTTAACGACAAAATTCGAACTATTAGGGATCAAATTAGACTCACACCCCAAAGCTGTCGCAGATCAATAACATCTTCAGTTCTCTCAGTAGAACCTGATTTTCAGTTAGCCAGCTTCCACCCTATAGAGTCTCTGATTTATCCTCAATCGTGGCTTCATCCAACAACTTGCCTGTTAGAGTCAATCCTGACTAAACTATTTAAAGTCATTCTCCCCCTGATTACTAATCAATACTAGACCAGATCAACATCTCTGGTCTCTGTTCTGGTCTCTGTTCTTGTCCTGTTCTGGTCCTGTTCTGGTCCTGTTCTTGTCTCTGTTCTGGTCACTGTTCTGCTCCTGTTAGATCTCAGTGCTGAATTGATACTATGGATCAGCACATCATATCACATAGATTGGAATATTTCAGTGGGATTAAAGGTTCAGCACTAAAGTGACTGCAGTCATATTCTATTTTGGTCACTTTAACGACGACTCTTCAGCTCAGGCTAAAGTTAACAATGGAGTTCCACAGGGTTCTGTGTCAGGACCTATAATTGTCACATTATACATGCTTCCTGGAGGGGATGTCATTAGGAAACACTCTATTGATTTCCACTGTTATGCAGATGACACACAGTTGCACAACTCTTTAAAACAAGTCTCCTAGCAACAGGTAGCTTTAGCAATAACTGAAGCTCTTGTGTCCATCCAAGCCAACGCTTCAGAAATGGACTTAGAGTAAATAATCACTTAGAAGCTGTATCAGGTTAAACTGACCAGCATTTCTTCCGATTTCGCAGCAAACAATTAAAAAAAACTACACACACAGGCTCAGGGAGAACATGCAAATCGAATGGGAAGGATATTCTGGTTCATTTAAATATACACGTAAAATCTATATTTTTTGGATTGTATGTCAGACTGGAAATTCTTTCAGATCAAATGTTTGCGATTCATATATGTGCAAAAAAAAATACAGAGTGCGTGTGTCTGTGTGTGTGTGTTTGAGGGTGGATGCTGGAGCAGCCTCAGACGTTCACAGAGGAGAGAGAGCGTTGAGCTGGGACTTCCCTCAGCCTCCATCATCTGCAGGGAGGGAGAAAAAGCACTCACACACACACAAACACACACTCACACACACGCCGCCTCCCCCCCCCCACACACACACACGGTGCTCAGAGCTAGAGAGGGGCTTTAAAACCCGCTTCCCACCAAACGGAGACAAAGGGACTATACGCCGCCGCCATGGAGGAAAACATGGATGAATCGCAGAGCCAGAAAGGTATGAGAGCGAGGGAAGCTTCTACTCCGTCTTTATCTGCCACCATCAGCCACTTCATTGTTCTGCAACCATCCCCTTATCATGGGGTCCCTTTGTGTGTGTGTGTGTGTGTGTGTGTGTGTGTGTGTGTGTGTGTGTGTGTGTGTGTGTGTGTGTGTGTGTGTGTGTGTGTGTGTGTGTGTGTGTGTGTGTGTGTGTGTGTGTGTGTGTGTGTGTGTGTGTGTGTGAGACAACATGTCCTACAAGATGATAAAACCCTAACAGCAGGTTGGGGTGTGTTGGGTTGCACGAGCAGCAGCAGGGTCTCCTGCAGGTTTCTCCTCCTCAGGCTCAGACTGTGAGCGCTGGTGAACGAGTGAATGGACGAGTGGATGAACGAGTGGATGGATGAGTGCAGGGATGCTCGGCGTTGCGTGACTCTGTTTTCGGGAGGAGACGCAGAAAAACGCAGTGTTTGTTTGTGCTGAGCAGCTCGGAGGCAGGCGGTGTTTAAGAGGGAGGACGGACAGATGGAGGGACAGATGGATGAAGGGATGGATGGATGGATGGATGGACGGATGGATGAGGGAGTGGCTGTCTGTGTGTGTGTGTGTGTGTGTGTGTGTGTGTGTGTGTGTGTGTGTGTGTGTGTGTGTGTGTGTGTGTGTGTGTGTGTGTGATGGGGGTGGGGGTGGTGGTGGGGGGTGGGCGGTTGATTGAAGTGACCAGGGGTCCAAACCTTGAAATAAAGGCTGGGGGGGGGGGGGGGGGATAAGTGAGGCAGTGATTGAAGCCTCTGTGGGGATTTTCTTTGTTAGCTTCCATTGTTGATGCTTCACGCTTGTCTGAACGCCTTTTCCTCTCCTCTCCTCTCCTCTCCTCTCCTCTCCTCTCCTCTTCCTCCATTTCCCTCCATTTTCCCCTCCACTTCCTTGTCTGCCTGATACACTCATTTTTTTTTGCTGTCCCTTTCCCTCCATCTCTCACCGCCTCTATTTTGACTCATCCCTCCACCATCTCACCTCCTCCTCCTCCTCCTCCTCCTCCTCCTCCTCCTCCTCCCTGCCTCGCTCCTTCGCTCCCATCTTCCCTCCCTCCATGTTTGTATTTCTGATCTCTCACTTTGAATCAGACCTGCTTGCTCTCATTGTGCAGATTTTGTGTGTGTGTGTGTGTGTGTGTGTGTGTGTGTGTGTGATTCTCCTTGTTGTTGTTGGTAAAATGGGCGTGTCCATGTTGTCTGTGCTTCATGGTTCAGGTTTTGCTTTGCTGCACATTTTAGAGGAAAATAAACTGAAACACAAACAGCTGTTTTTTAAAAAAAGATAAAAATCATTGGGATTTGTAGAGAAATGTTCCCATCTATTGATGCTGTATCTATGGAAACACCGCGGTGGCATCAGCTGCTGTGCTGTGATTCGTGGGTGTTTTCTGTTTTCTGGAAAGAACTCATACCAACCAATCACATCGCCCGATGAGGAGACATGGCGTTTCAAGCAAACCCACCCCTCCACGTACACACACACACACACACACACACACACACACACACACACACACACACACACACACACACACACACACACACACACACACACACACACACACACACACACACACACACACACACCTAAGCCCTTCTGTTTATTTCTGTCAAAACAGCTCCATTGTGACATTGTAGCATCATCCTCATTCTCATCGTCATCATCATCATCATCATCAGTATCATCATCGTCATCGTCTCCTCTCATGTCCTTATTTGGTCTTGCTTTTCTCCTGAGTGACTGTCCTTCTATCTGTATTTTTACTCAGATTACAGTTCACACATGTAATCATCTGAAGTCCTCTGAATCCCTGTTCAGTTCCTCCATTGTTCCTCCAAATGAGAATGTTTTTGTTCCTTCGACCTGAACATCACCTCCACTAGAGCTGCAGCTCGTTGTTTCCCCAGATGTTTCACCCCTGGCGCTCTTTCAGCTCATGTAATTCATGGTTCAGGTTCTTGTGCTGGGTCATGTTCAGACTCCTGTTCCTGTCTGTGTGCACCTGGCCTGCCCTCTTCTTCTCAGGTATCTTGTTGCCCCGCCCCCGATGTGTCTCACCTGATTGTTGTCAGCAGCCAGTTTTGTCCCATCAGAGTTTCAGCCGAGTCAGGCCACATTCACACTTCCCAGGTTTTAACAAAATTTGAACTTTCCCCCTCAACATTTACAAAAAACTCTTCATTGACACGGACCCTCACATCCACCTGGTACAGAGCAGGTATGAGCACTCAGACCTGTAGGGGGCAGTGTAACGAGAAGCATGAAAGCTCGATAGCCGATCAGAATCCTGGAAAAAAAAAACACCACGTCATAAATTGTGATGTAAATGTCCTCCTCTCCTGTGGCGACTCGTAGCTGGTTTATGTGGAAATGTAAGAAACATCAGAGTTTTTTTAATACATGGGTACCTGGAGACGTGGCCTGAGATTAAGACTGCATGAGATTCTGGACAGGTGAGATCAGTCTGCACGCACACACACACACACACACACACACACACACACACACACACACACACACACACACACACACACACACACACACACACACACACACACACACCCTTCATAAGGACATCGTGACAAGATGAACACACGTCCTCAGGATCAGGCTGATATCTCTGAGCTCTGATTGGTCAAAACATGACGGTGGACACGCCCACTCTCAGCAACACAAAGAGAAAGAAAGCACACTTTATTAATCAGCTTGGGGAAAATCCTTTTCAGCCTCTTTTACACAATGAACCATCCCTTTTTTTAGGGTTTCCGTCAGCGTCTTTCTCTGGGACCCACAGCAGCGACTGTTGTGGGATTCGATGCTGCGAACTTCTCTCACCTCCAGGCAGTCATAACTTCTAAATCCATGTGCATAGCCGTTTATAGCTTTGCTTTAGATTGTGCAAAGTGTCTTTTTGTTTTTAACCGCAGACCCTCCAGTGATCTTTATTTAGGAGGTCCTAGTTTCAGACCCTCTGCCTTCTTTCCTTTTGGTTTACATGAGACTTTATTTATTTCATGAATCCTACTTCAGTCAGATGTCGCACCTGAAAGTTTTCATTTGATCTGCAGATGAAGAATTTTCTGCAGGAAACTCCCGTCTGATTCGGTTATTCTCATTTCAGTTTGATGAAAAAATACTTCATTGATTATCTATTGAGTAATCAGTCACTCCCACAGAAATAAACAACACTATAAAAAAAAAATAGAATGCATGTTACAGAGAAAAACTGAGGAATAATGTTAGTGGCTTGATTAAACATGTTAAGGCATCATAACCCTAACCTTACCTCCTCTACCTTAACTCCCACACTTCCTTCAATGGTCTCTGAGACCTTCTCCTCATGTCTCATATCAATCACATCTGCTGAAGGACCAAGTGTCTCTGCAGAGCTCCACGTCAGCTGTCCTTCTGTCATCTCAGCATCTTCATCCTTCCTCCCTGTTCCACAGAGAAAACTCAACCTCACAGCAGTTGTGACACTAAAACACCCCACATCCAGCATCAGTACCAGTAGAAATAAAATAGAACGATTCAGCCCAACACCAGTAGGAAGACGTGTGGAGAGACAGGAGGCCGCAGGAGGAAGGATGGTTTCTGCTCCCAGACCTCCAGGAAGCCAGCGAGGAGTTTCTATTCACCTCGTATCCATTTCATTATACTGACCACTAATAGAAAGGGACTTAATGGAGGGAGGATGAAGTCAATTTCTATTGACTTAGCAGGAGCAGGAGGAGGAGGAGGAGGAGGAGGAGGAGGAGGAGGAGGAGGAGGAGGGGAGAGAAGCAGCTCTGCTCTCAGAGGGAGACATAAACCAGAGACTCTGTGAGCAGCAGGTCGACCTCGGCTTCCTGTTTCACTATTTCATCCACATGTTCACTATTTCACCTGCATTAATCCTCATTCACTCCTCATTCACTCCTCCATTACTCCTCATTCACTTCTCCATCACTCCTCATTCACTCCTCCATCACTCCTCATTCACTCCTCCACTACTCCTCATTCATTCCTATATTACTCATCATTCACTCCTCTGTCACTCCTCCATTACTCCTCATTCACTCCACCATCACTCCTCATTCATTACTCCATCACTCCTCTGTCACTCCTCCATTACTCCTCACTCACTCCTCCATCAGTCCTCCATTACTCCTCCATCACTCCTCATTCATTACTCCATCACTCCTCTGTCACTCCTACATTACTCCTCACTCACTCCTCCATCACTCCTCATTCATTACTCCATCACTCCTCTGTCACTCCTCCATTACTCTTCACTCACTCCTCCATCAGTCCTCCATTACTCCTCATTCACTCCTCCATCACTCCTCATTCATTACTCCATCACTCCTCATTCACTCCTCCATCAGTCCTCCATTACTCCTCATTCACTCCTCCATCACTCCTCATTCATTACTCCATCACTCCTCTGTCACTCCATTACTTCTCACTCACTCCTCCATCACTCCTCATTCACTCCTCCATCACTGCTCATTCACTCCTACATCACTCCTCATTCACTCCTACATCACTCCTCATTCACTCCTGCATTACCCCTCATTCACTCCTCCATCACTCCTCCATGACTCCTCATTCACTCCTCCATCACTCCTCCATGACTCCTCCACCTAGTTGCTTCCTGCGTCACTCTATAGAAAAAACGTGAGTGAAGAATTTGCAAAGCACAAACACAGTGTATGAGATGTATTTATAGTATATTTGAGGTGTTTATTCGTCTAAAAACATTCCACATGTTCCAGTCAGTGTCTTTTGAAGGGCCGAGGACACCAACACTGTTTTCTGAACGTAAAGGTGAAATGTTAAGTAACACTAACACACTGAGCTCCTTCCTCCTCCTCTTCCACCTTCTCTGTCACGCCACTTTTATCCTTTGATTGTTTCCTGTGTTGATTGTTTGATTACATTCAAGATAAAAAGCGAAAATATGAAAAAGTGATACAGATCGATGTTGTTTCTCCCGCTGGTGAAGCTTCTCTCAGGATGAAAAGATATGAAGTGTGGAGCCGACCTTCACTAAACTCTCAGTCTGAATAAATCAACCCATTCTCTGTCGTTCCCCATATTATCTGTAGTTCTTTATCAGCGCCTCCTGAATGGCTCAGATATATATGGGTTCAAATATTCTGCAGAACCATCCTATTGAAGTTGTGTTTAATCTGCTGCAAACATTAATGGCTACAAAACGGTTCAACCTGTCAGTTTTTTTAAGTCATACATTTTTGGATTTGATTAGGTGGTAATGCCATCTAATATCATGAAGTGACTTATATTTCAATATCTACCAGTACATACCATCTGGGACCACCAGGTGTCCCTGTATGACATCAGAATGGTGCCATGGTACCACTGAGGAACCCTCCATTACTACTGGATTTGATTGAGAGCGTTAAGTGAAAGAAAAAAACACACAGCAGAAAGAGTTCAGAGTGCATGAGAAACTTGTGAGGGGCCGGAGAAAAGACTGTTACCGTGGTGACGAAAACAAGGAAGGCCAATCCTGGGCTGAAGCTTGATGACCAGAGCTGATCGGAACAAATTCATTGATTGTTGTGGAACTGCCGCTGCTGGATTAAGAATATCAATGGAGCAGTTCAATCTGGAAAGGAAATCTAAACGTTCTGATACACCAGTGAGACACACATGTTTATCCTCTTTTTAAAGCTTTTGACAGACATGATACTCAGGTGTGACGTATAGTCTATAGAATATGATGGATGGATGGATGGATGGATGGATGGATGGATGGATGGATGGATGGATGGAATGTTCACTGAGTGGGCGGGGCCTCAGTGTGCAGGCAGCAGTGTGTATTAGTTCAGATGTGTGTTTTGCTGCTTTGTGCCGTGTGACGTTGATTCCAGTTGTGAGTCACTGAATGTCTTTAAGGTCACTGTCAGACTTCACTGTTTCATGGAGTCACTCTGGTGATGACATCATCACTCTGTGTGTGTGTGTGTGTGTGTGTGTGTGTGTGTGTGTGTGTGTGTGTGTGTGTGTGTGTGTGTGTGTGTGTGTGTGTGTGTGTGTGTGTGTGTGTGTGTGTGTGCTCCTCCTCCTCATGTGCTCCTTCGGGTTGTAGACTTACATCTTGGTTTAAGACACGATGAGCTTTGATTTATTAACATTCCGCTGAGGTTCATAGACGTTGACCTTTGATTTGTAAACTTTGGTTTGTGG
>NC_137628.1:29145377-29332877 GCF_963383615.2 Lipophrys pholis
GAAAAACATCAGAGGCGCTCTAACGTCTTCACTGTCTCCAACCTTTAACGATCACGTCATCATGAAGCTCTGCAGGATCTGGATACAATCAGCAGGACTGACTTCACATTATCAGCCTTTCAGTGACACCTCAGGCTGAGCCTCAGAAACACTGTGTGACTCTCCCTCCCTCCTCCCTCCTCCCTCCTCCTCCCTCGCAGGTGCACTTCCTGATGGCGTTAGCTGCTAACTGGGGCTACCTGAAGGATGCCAGCCGGATGCAGAAGTACGAGGACATCAAGTCCAAGGAGGAGCAGGAGCTGCACGACATCCACTCCACACGCTCCAAAGAACGCCTCAACGCCTACACATAAACACACAGCCAGCAGACACAGCACACACATACACACACATACACACACACACACACACACACGCAAGTCAGTTACAGCATAAACTTACACACACACACACACACACACAATGAGACAAGTAGGCAGCAAATTATGTGATAAGTAGTTAACTTGATAAAGATAAAGAAGACCCCCTCGTCCTCCTCATGTCTGCTGCAGGTCGTTGGCTACGTTCAGCAGCGTTAACGTTTCAAAAACCCTCCACCGCATCGAACACTGTGACCTCCGCTCTGAGAATAGACGCTGATGAGAGTCCGTGACGGCGACGCGAAGCAGAAACCAGCGAAGAAAAGACCAAAAATAAACGAAGGCAACAACCCAAAGACCTGTTCCACTCGGCTGCTCAGATTCAGCGCGACTTCGCGTTTCGTCGAGTCGGAGGTTCAGACTCGGCCTGGTTCGGTTTTCTGAACCTGTCCGTCTGGAATGTCGCCCTCTAGTGGTGATCTAGGAGGTCGCAGCGCTCGCTGAAGCCAACAGTCTGCAGCAGACGTGAGTCGGCATCTGTTAGCTCTTTGCTTACATGGCGGTGGAGGTGATGGAGGGGGGCGGGATCAGCCAGCCAGATAGTTCTGACTCTTCTCCACCCCCACCACCACCCCCAACCCCCCCCCCCCCCCCCCCCCCCCCATCTATACCTGCAGTACACACACACACACACACACACACACACACTGAGACATGTCGATGTGAGTGGTCAGTGTCGTGCAGGCAGTATTGTTTGGTGGTGTCATGCCGTGTCGTGTCGTTTCGCACCACTGATGACTCGTACAGCAGAGAAATTTGCCCCCCAGGAGGAGAGCTGTCTACCTGGGGGGCAAAAACTGGGTAGCTTTGCCAACTCCCCCTCCCTTTTTCCTCTCTGACCCTATTCTTCCCCTCTCTGAGCCCCACCCCCCAACCCCCAGCCCTGCCCCCGCCCCTGGCTGCACTCATGAATGAATCTGAATCTGACTTCCAGTCTGAAGGATTGTAAGTGGCGTCACAGTGGTGCAGCCCCCCCTACCCACCCACCCCCTACCAAATCCCCTCAGATTGTATAAAACTTGTGAAACAGCACATCTTAGCAGCACAAAGTCTTTTGTCTTACTCTCATCCGTCTCTTCGACGAGGTTTTTCTCACTTTTTGGAAAAATTTTTGCCACATTTTTATCGTCTGTATTATTTATATGTGCTTTTAACACGGGTGAGGGTGGGGGTGGGGGGTGAAACAGGGTGGGTGGGCGGGGGTGGGGTTGTTGTCACGTTTACATTTCCATGTGATGATTCTGTATTTCTGTGGTTACACACACACACACACACACACACACACACACACACACACACACACACACACACACAGACAGACACACGGCCTGTTCATTATATCTTTCTGTTCCATCCTGTCTGAAGTGACCAGACGGTGTGAAGTTCAGGTTTTGGTCTCGGTTGTGCAACGGTGCAGAAGAAAGCAGGTGCGTGTGCGTGTGCGTGTGCGTGTGCGTGTGGTTAAACCTGGTAGGATGAGATGTGAAGTAGGAAGAAGCTGCATTTTATTATGAACACCAGCGAGGCAGCGACCTTCCAGATCATGACTCAGCATTTGGACATGAGGGAACCTGCTGCAGGTTGAGGATGAACTTCCTTCGGCTTGATGCTCTTTCTGCTCTTCTTCTGCACCGAGGCAGGCATGTTTGATATGCTGCTTCCTAGAGCTTCCTGGAGCTGCTTCTTGGAGGAGCTTCCTAGAGGAGCTTCCTGGAGGAGCTTCCTGGAGCTGCTTCCTTGAGCTGCTTCCTGGAGGAGCTTCCTGGAGCTGCTTCCTGGAGGAGCTTCCTGGAGCAGCTTCCTAGAGGAGCTTCCTGGAGCAGCTTCCTAGAGCTGCTTCCTGGAGCTGTTTCCTGGAGCTGCTTCCTGGAGGAGCTTCCTGGAGCTGCTTCCTGGAGGAGCTTCCTGGAGCAGCTTCCTAGAGGAGCTTCCTGGAGCAGCTTCCTAGAGCTGCTTCCTGGTGCTGTTTCCTGGAGCTGCTTCTTGGAGCTGCTTCCTAGAGGAGCTTCCTGAAGCTGCGTGTCAGACTGGCCTTACAGAGGTTTGTGTCGGTTTGCTGTGTTTGTGTCTCGGGTGAGGAAATCCAGGAAGGAGACGATTCTCTATCTGCCAGTAGAGACGGACTGAAGATGGTTAGAGGGGGTTTGATATGACCAGACACACACACACACACACACACACACACACACACACACACACACACACACACACACACACACACACACACACACACACACACACACACACACACACACACACACACACACACACACACACACACACACACACACACACACACACACACACCTCCATCACTCTGAGCCATAATTCTTTGCTCTTTTCGTTTCACCAACAACATCGTCACTATTTTATTATCAACTTTGAATCTTTGAAACTTTTTCAATGTGAACTCATTTAATTAGAAAAGAAGAGGTGTTTTTCTTTCTCTCTCCTTCCTGTCGGGTGTGTGTGAGCATCAGGTGAAGCTCTTCTCACTCTGTACAAAGATATACATATATGTGAAGCAGTGGAGGAGCAGCCGGGAGGAGGAGGAGGAGGTGGTGCAGGAGGAGGCGCAGTCCCAATGTCCTGAGCCTGCAGCTCCCTGCACATAGCTGCACGCGCACACACACACACACGCACGCACGCGCACGCACGCACGCACGCACGCACGCACACACACACACACACACACACACACAGGTTCAGAACATTCATCCCAAAAATGTGAGTTTTTTTCTGATCAAAGCCTCTAAAGTGACATTTTACTGATGAATATTTAAAACATTTAATTTCATTCGTGCACGCGTGTGTGCGTGCGTGCGTGCGTGCATGCATGTGTGTGTGTGTGTGTGCAGCTGGATATGACGGGTGTGTGTTGCAGGGAGCCTCCTGTCAGGTCGGTCCCGGCTGCGTCCGGTTGGTATTTTTAAGGGTCTAGTTTTACAGTAACAGTATTCTATCATTTCATTGCCTGACAATGGATGTCTTGTCAGTGTTTTTAACCTCAGATAAAAGAAAAAAATAGTTTTTTGTGCACTTATTGACCATCGTGAGCTCTCTCTCTATTCTTATTGGTGTGTAAGTGCATTGAGATCCCGCTGAGGGACCTGTGTATAGTCTTGCAGCATCGGTTATAACCTGAAGAAATAATGATGAAAACGAATGAATTCCTATTAATGAAGATAATCTTATACTACATAAAAAAAAGACAGTGAATCTAGTTGTTGTTTGTGGCATGGTTATGCATTCAATGGTCATAATTTAATGATGAAAAACAATACAAAAAAAATAATCTTTTCCACTGGCGCTGTTCTGCTGTTCTCTTTTCTTTCCCATCGCTGGGTGTGCAGTATTGCCGTTGCTGTTGCTAATGGTGTCGCTAAGCTAGCTTGCTTGCTCAGTTGTTTACCACCAGAGCAATATATTGTAGCAGTTTGACAAAACTCCAGGCGAGACGTCCGCCCCGTCAACTCCCGCCATACAAGTGCATGAATCTATGATTGCAAGTCTCCAGTGATTCTATGATTATGGTGTTCTGTATTGTTTCTCCTAATAAAGCAGATTTGCGGATGTGGTGTAATGTATTGCTCTGGCCCCGCCCTCCCGCACGCCTCTCTGCTCACACCCTCCTCCTCCTCGTCTTCGTCGCCATCGCCCTCCTAAAGCGGCTCATAGCGAAACAAACAGGCGCTCATGTTGTTAAACTGAAGTCTGACTTTATATTAAAGACTGAACTCGAAGCTCAACGAAAACTCCAACAACGTCTGTGAAGCTGCAGGCTGAAGGAGCTTCTGAAGCTGGAGTCTATTGAGGCCTGAAGCGGTCACTGTTTCCTTAAACTAAGAAAATCAGTCTTAAACCGATAGACTTGGATGTTAAGGGCTTTTTTTTTTTCTGAATTAGTGGTTTTTGGTACAAAACATTAGGTGACGACTTTTCTCCGTGCTAACAAGCTAACGTGCTAGTTGGATTCAAGCTTCGCCGCTTCGATTCTCGCTTTCGTTCATGTAGTTCGGTTGAAAACCTTTTGGCTCACGAACAGAGGCTGTAGTGAAGTCTGGACGCTAAAAGCTGAAGGATGAGGGAGAGGATGTGAGCAGCTCACGCGCCATTCGTTTCAGCACCCCCCCCACCCATGACTGCTCTGTCTTCTGTATCTGACCTTTGACCTCAGCTGAACACGGGTCACGTGATCATTCCAGGATCCGGTGCGCTCGCCGCAGGATTCACCCCCACACCGTGTCAGCATGAGCACATGAATCTAAGGGAGGCGGTCCCAGCAGGGTCCATCAACCCCCCACCCCCACCCACGATCCATGTGATGTGTCCGGTCGGACATGTTGGGCGCAGTCTTTTATCTTTGGTTTTATTTTGTATTTTTTGTTTCTCCATGGTACTTTGGACTTTTTGTACTTCACTCTGGTTATTTAATCCGAGTCCCTCCTCCATTTTGTACATATCTGTGCCAACAGCTCGGCAGACAGTGGCTTTTTTATTTGTAAAGACATAAACTTGCTTGCATATATAAATAAAATTAAATAATTCACTTGTGTACTTGTTAATAAGGGAAAACCCAGAGTTTGTGTCGTTATTTCACTTCGACTCAACTTCTTTCTCATTGTAGTTCTGAGCATAGACACATAAACTCTAGACCATAGACATATATAAACTCTAGACCAGTGTTGTGCCTGAATGAGTTCAGTGAACGCTCGTTCATGAACTGGTTCATATTTTGGGCGAACGTGAACTGAACGTATCGTATTTCTATGAATGTCACTGTGAGCGGCGCTCATTCTGGCATTTAAGAACGGCGCTCTCACAGTTCAACGTTGTTTAAGAGAGTGCCAAACTTCCGAGCCTTCCATTCGAAAACCCGGCTAAAGCTCACCATAAACGGGCCTTAACACGTCGGGGGGGGGAAAACAGCCAATCTGGCAACAGCAGCCACCACAGAGTCGCAACGTCAACGTCAACATCAAACCTGAGACGGCTCATTGAACCCGGCTCGCCTTTCAGGGTATGTGCGACTAACTAATTTATTCTTTGAGGGTTTTACTATTTTAAGTTGTAATTTGTTTATAGTACCTGCCTGGTATATTTTCCTTTGCACCTTAAGGACTACTGTCCGTTTTGTTGTTGTTTTTGTTTTAATAATTCCTCATTCAAAAAGACTATTCAAGCAGAATATACTGTCGGGGTGAGGAGCTGCAGCTGCTGTAGTGTGGACTGAATGAGTGGCAACAATGGAGAAATGCCAGTATTCTGAGGGTAATAGTTCACAGCAACATATTGGAAAAAAAAAGAACTATGAACTAGTTCATTTTTGGAACTGTGAATTTAGAACTATGAACTGAACTAGTTCGTTTTAAAATTTGTGTACTGAACTTTGAAGTAGTTCATGTAGAAACTGAACTTTCCC
Source organism: Lipophrys pholis (assembly GCF_963383615.2). Taxonomy (NCBI): domain Eukaryota; kingdom Metazoa; phylum Chordata; class Actinopteri; order Blenniiformes; family Blenniidae; genus Lipophrys; species Lipophrys pholis. The sequence goes on from NC_137628.1 coordinate 29,151,219, forward strand.
AACACTGCTCTAGTCCGCCACTCAATGCGCCTGGCGGCGCCACCATGGCCAACAGGCACTGACTTCCGGTAGTGTCAGACAGCCAGCAGGGGGCAGCGTTGGGCACTGAAAGAGTTTTCCATAAAGAAACACTTAAAGAAAAATTAAATGAAGAGTTTATGGCAAAGCTAGTTAGTTTATTCTGCCAACGATATGACAATAGCTTCAATGAACCTTTGAAAAGTGATTTATTCAGCCAACTTCAGCATCTTGTCTCTCTGTAATGTTGTTTCGCAACCGGAATTCAGAGCTCACTGACGCCTCTGACAGCCGTATGTCTACAGTTTATAAGGTTGATGGTTCTGACTTTTTCTAATAAGATTTCAGAGTGTCAGCCCAGCCACCTCTAGGAGGTGCTAAACAGCTGCTGGATGACAAACCGCTGCAGGAAAAGTTGGTTTCCGGATAAAAAGAAATAAGTGAATTCTTAATATCCCATTGAAAGATACACAGAAGTGACTTTGTTGTCAGAGTGGAGGACGTTAAGTTTAATGATGAATTAGTGTGAGAATATCACTGTGACACAGAACTATCAGGCCCGTGGGATAAAACTGGTAAGAAGTGTTCAGTTTTCACGACATCCGAACAGCTGTTATCATGAAAAACGTCAGGAAGTCAAACATACAACTGTTGTGACGTGTTGCTGAAGGACATTTTCCTCCAGCGAGGTCAGTTTATAGTACAAACTTCATATAATCTGATCCGTGAACAAAACATGCAATAAAGATGCCAAACATCCGGTCTGCAGGAGGGAATAGTGACAATGAAAGAAATACACTGACCTCTACACACGTTTTCACACCGACACAGAACTACACAACGTTTAACAAGTTCAAATTGAGAGACGTATCAAACACTCCAACTTGTTTTTAGAAAAATCATCTGAACGGCTTTGTGTGAACTTTTTAAAACATTTCCTGACGTCAGTCGACAAGCCAAGAAGTGGAACACTGAATGATCAGTCTGTGCCACAGAACTCAACTAAAGTCCTCCTGCTCTACAATCTGGATGTTAGCTGAGGTTCCATCAGTCAGCGGGAGGAAGATCATCACTGTCAACAGCTGTTCAACAGTTAAGAGGCTTCGTAACGTGAGTAAGTGAAATGTTTCTGTATTTTAATGTCAGAAAAGATCAGGTTTCCTGTTAATTGTGGATATAAATCTCAAGTAAAAGTAATTTTTTTCTGAGAGTTGAAACCATTTTCTTTCTTGTCTGCAAAGTGAGCAAATCAAACGATCCCCAGGTTCTCATAGATGACATCATCGTCATCATCATGGGTGGAGTCCATGGCTTTAGGGGTGGGGCTCGGGGACCGCCCTCTCTTGCAGACTTTGGCGTATAGGTGAGCGAATGGGTCGGGCGGAGCATGTTTATTCGTCGGCTCTCTGCTGCTCAGCGGATCGTGGTAAATGGGTTCGTCCACCAAACGCCTTGGCGCTCCTTCCCTCCGGGGGGCGGCAACATTCCTGCGGTTTGGACTGACTCTGTCGTACACCTCCGAGTACTCCGAGTCCATCGGCTCCCCCTGCGGGTCGGAGGCTGTAGCCTGGGAGGTGGGGAGGGAGGTGCCGGTCGACCCTGGCGGTTGGAGAGGAAGAACACTGGCCGGGTCGACGTATAGCGCCGTAGTCGGCTCGCGCCTTACCGTCGACTTGACGCAGTCCATTGGATCAGCGTATATGGCATCTAAGCCGGTGTTGTGGCGACCTGCAGAGGGGCTGTTATGTGTGGGGAGCGATGGGAGGGGCATGAGGGTGATGGGTGCCGGCGCCCCAGATGCAGACTTTAACAGATCTTCTGGAGCGTCTTCCATCATGAAACACTTTTCCTCTGGAGTCTTCACTTGGTTCTCCGCCGGTGAGCCAATGATGGCACCATCCACCTCTTGGGGGAGGGACGAGTGAGCCTCCGTCACTCCCTCATCTTCCTGGCTCTGGTTGCTGGAAGCGGCAGATGATGTTTTTTTGCGTCTGATGGAGCTCTGAATCAACAAGAAGATTTTCTCGGCCTGCGGCGTCTCAAAGGTGAAGGTTCCCGGTCCTGTGGCGCAGCGCCGCCCGGCTTCAATGGTAAGCATCAGCTGAAAGAAAAACAACAAAACACCATGAATTTAAGATATATAGAAAGATCTTTCATCTCCACAGCTATTTGCCGAGGCTCCTTGGAGACATGCAGAGGTTTACATTCAGGAGCCTGCGGATAAATAGATTTCTAAAATAAATAACATGGATCAATAAATCGAAAATAGTGAGACCAAACAGTTCTGATGTTGGCTCACAGTCAACGGAGAGCTTGTTTTACTCTTCAGTCCTGTAATACCCGTTTGTACCAGCAGGTGGTGTATTGAGTCAGTCAGTGAAGCTGCTGGATAAAAAGGTTAATTGACTATTGAGTGAATGAATCATGCACACTGAGCAGCTTGTAGTGTTCAGAATGAGACAGCAGCGGCCTGAAGACGCAGGTTGGAGTCCCCACGTCTCCAGTAGTCATGTGACCGACCAGGATGTGTGGATCTGTAGTTCTCAGTCCAAACAGAGGAAAAGAGGAGAGGAGGTGGGTAAAGAGAAAATGCATTGTTGACACTTAGTTTGTACCTTATCTTTTCCGTATCGTCGCAGCAGCTCATATGGCCATTCTCTCACTATGTCCTTCTTCTGTGGTTCTCGCAACCGCAGCGCCTCCAGTCCCACCTCTAACCAGTACGCCCCCTGCAGGCCACAGCGAGTCGCTGCCTCGGTTCTCTGGATCACAGTCCAAAAGTCTTGCACTGAGGAGAGAAAAAGACGGCCAAGAGTTTCATTCTTGAACTTTCACCTGAGAGTCGACGAACGTGAAATGAAAACACAATATTACAAGTTGGCTCTGCTGCCCCCAAGTGGAGATAAACTGTCATCACAGGTCCAAATGAGATTCATTGTTTGGTTCTTTGAATTCATTTTTTAGTTCAACACAAAAACTCATAGGTGAATCAGTTTTACACACACACACACACACACACACACACACACACACACACACACACACACACACACACACACACACACACACACACACACACACACACACACACACACACACACACACACACACACACACACACACACACACACACACACACGTCAGTGATGTACCTCGGTCTGCAGAAGCGTAGATCTGGTTCTCCTCCATGTGGAGCTGGTTGGAGGAGCTGTCACTTCCTTTCTGAAACAGGAGGACAAACATGTTCAGTATCAGAGTGGAGGAGCTGCGCTCTGAGTCCAGGGAGTCCAGGGAGTCCAGGGAGTCCAGGGAGTCCAGGGAGTCCAGGGAGTCCAGGGGTTCGGGGTTCGGGGTTATTACGGTTACTGTCAAAATAAAAGTACAAAGACCCAGGAGAATATGGACTGGAAGGAAACATTGTTTTGATTGTCTCTACTGAGCATGTGCATCAGAACTGTGCACTGTGAACGTATTGCACATGTGCAGTAGCAGCGTTTCACAAAAGTCTTGTTTTCTGCCCGTTTCCAAGGAGACGGATCTGAGCATTTTCGAAAAGTTCCACCATGGAAGTCGCTTTCAAGAAATTGCATTTTTAGTGACTCAAAGCCGCTGTCATGGACACTGACCTCTCAAACGCAACCAAAGTTTTCTGTTTTCACATTGAAACGTTGTGGTGCAAACGAGGCTCCGCGGTTTGTGTTCGATTCCCACCTGAAATGTGCAGCGACACAGTTTTTCCACCCAGAGCACCGACTCGCGCTTATCAGCGGCGAACACCAAGGTGCGCTCCTGCGTCTCCACACAGAACGCAGACATGTTCTCCTGCAGGAGACAAGAACAACCTGAGTGGGAGGAGCAGCAGGAGCAGCAGCAGGAGGAGCAGCAGGAGGAGCAGCAGCACACAGACCTCGGGGCAGGCCTCGGCATGAGGAGGCAGTTTCAAAACGCTCAGCAGCTCGGACAGACGAACCACCTTCAGCTTCTTCTCCCCATGAGGCCTCCTGGCGCCGTGGTCACCTCCTGCTGCACCTCCTGCTGTTGGACAGACACAGAGCAAACATTACCAAGACACAGTTAAAACTATTTGAAGCCAAATTTAACAGCGGCTATATAAACAGTTATATTAACAGAGCCAAATACAAAATATTGTAAACAAATGGTTTCAGTTGAATTTGTTTTAAAAATAACCACCGGGGGGCGACATCCGCACATTAATAGTTTTTTGTGTGTGTGTGTGTGTGTGTGTGTGTGTGTGTGTGTGTGTGTGTGTGTGTGTGTGTGTGTGTGTGTGTGTGTGTGTGTGTGTGTGTGTGTGTGTGTGTGTGTGTGTGTGTGTGTGTGTTTACTGAAACTGAGCTATAATCTGTATAATCTGTATTCTGTGAGATTCACTAGGCCTCATCAGTATCTCACTTTAAATTATTACAGAAGTAACTCAAGTCCTCACATCTATTTCTACAGCTCCCATCAATGATTTTATCCTCTCCTCATCTCTACTCCTCACCTCTCCTCCTCCTCACCTCACCTCCTCACTTCACCTCCTCTTCTCCTCCTCCTCGCTTCCTCCTCACCCCCTCCCCTCACCTCCTCCTCTCCACCTCCTCCTCTCCTCCTCCGTCACCTCTCCTCCTCCTCGCCCCCTCCTCACCTCACCTCCTCTCCTCCTCCTCACCTCTCCTTCTCCTCACCTCCTCCTCACCTCCTTGTCACTGCACTCCAGAGACTCTTCATGTCACTTCTTTTGTTGTGGATTATTCATGAGCTCTCCTCGGTGTTTGATGTTCGCTCAGCAGCACGTGAGAGCGGAGCAGAGGAGGAGTGTCATGACGTTACGTAACGATCGTGACACACATCCAGGCCCGCTGCTCCCAGCAGCCACCAGGGGGCAGTTTGTCCCTGATCCTCTGTGACAACGCAGGATGCCCCTCCCCCACTGTGCTGCTGGCCTCATACTCCGTGTGTGTGTGTGTGTGTGTGTGTGTGTGTGTGTGTGTGTGTGTGTGTGTGTGTGTGTGTGTGTGTGTGTGTGTGTGTGTGTGCGTGTGTGTGTGTGTGTGTGTCAACAAAAAGGTCACAAACTAACATGAGCTGACAAAAAAGGAACCTTACCTCACGGGAACCAAAAAAAGCCACAAAACAAAAACACGACAATGATAAAGATGAACAACTAAAGGAAACATTCAGAAACCAACAAAAAGAAGAAAAATTAAAAGAACATTTTATGAACTATTTTATGTATTAAAGAAGTGAATGAAAAACATGAACTCTGACCTTTCTGTATTAATAGTTAGTCTGCCTCCTTTTAAACTGTGTTTTTACTGACGGCAGTCAGAGGAGGTTGATTGATGGTTTCAGTCTTGTTGAGGAACTTGCCACTCGCTAGTCGGACACATAAAGTTACCACAAATAATGTGCAAAAAAAACCTGCCCATAGGCATGCTGGAGTTCGACACGTCTGGTAAATTGTGTACCTCCAAAGTATTGAATCTCCAACCGGCCGAGTCCACTGCTGCTGGCAGGACACAGAGACAGCAGGACAGGCTTCCACTTCTGAGAGAGAGGACACAGGAATCCATCGTCTGTGAACAAGTCTGAAAACCGACGTCTGCGAGCACTTCTAGAAATCATTGTCTGTGGACGCTTTGAAAAGCCATTGTCGGTCAACATTTCTGAAAACCATTGTGAGTAAACACGTCTGGAAACCATTGTCTGTGAACACTTCTGAAATCCACGACCTGTCAACACTGATTTCAGTTGAAGAGCTTCACAGATCATCTCACTGACCTTTGACCTCTTGAGGCTTTTTCAGTGTCACACAACACTGACCGTCTTTTGCTGCAACTTAACATGATAAACATGATCACAAGTTCACACACCGGAGTTGGTCTGTGATTATTATGGTCTGTTTTCATACGTCTCGTCTGACTGACACACACACACACACACACACACACACACACACACACACACACACATACACACACACACACACACATAGGAATGCAGCGTTGTGTTTCGACTTGTTCTCTCAGGGTGCTGCTCTCAGTATTTCACTCAAACATTTTTCATCAGAGCAGCAGAAACAGTGTGAACCGAGAAGGAAGCAACGGGTAGCAGCAGGAAGTGGCAGAAAGCAGCAGGAAGTAAGGAAACAGTAGGAAGTAGCAGGAAGCAGCAGGAAGTAAGGAAACAGTAGGAAGTAGCAGGAAGCAGCAGGAAGCAGCAGGAAGTAGCAGGAAACAGGAGGAAGTAGCAGGAAACAGGAGGAAGTAGCAGGAAACCGCAGGAAATAAGGAAGTAGCAGGAAGTAAGGAAACCGCAGGAAGTAGCAGGAAACCGTAGGAAATAAGGACGTAGCAGGAAGCAGTAGGAAGTAGCAGGGAATAAGGACGCAGAATGAAGAAAGGAAACAGTAGGAAGTAGCAGAAAGCAGAGAGTGTGTGAAGCCATAGACTGAGCTTCTGTCCACTCGTAGCATCAGTGAGCCTCCAGTCCTATCATCCAGGAGCCCAGCTGACGGCTGCACGGTACGGCGGAGTATGGCAGAGTATAGAGTATGGCCCGTACTTACTTTTCCAGGTTTGTGTGACTGCAGGAAAACTTTGCCAGTTGTGATCTGAGGATCCATGTTGGAAGGAGAAACTGCCGCCTGCTCCTGTCAGCTTCTTCTGGCACTGTCTGGGAGAGAAGTGGGCGGGGCCTGTGTGAAACATTACCTGGAGCGCACACACACACACACACACACACATTGGTAGAGCATTACTCATGCTGCGCTCCTGTTGACATAATGTTGTACTTTCACCGCCACAGTGAAACAAACCTCCGACTGATAACCACAGAACATGAATGGAACATCACAAATATACAGAACCTGAGGAGGATACCCCCCGCCCCCCAAAAATAAAACAATTTGATGGCTGATCCTGGAGCAGCACTGATTTTAACTTGGAAAAGGCTGAGTCGAGTTGAGGCAAGGCAAGTTGAGTCAAGTCGGGCTGAGTACCAGTGGAAAAGTGCCATGAGTGGTCACAATGAATATTGACATATTTGAAGGAGTCATATCCTCCAGATGTTCACCTCCTCCTCTTGGTCTGGTCGGTCCAGAAACCTTCAGTATTCCAAGTTTCTAGCTCCTCCTTGATTTCCTTCCATTTGAATATTGGATCATAGGAGCTGCATTTAGAATCTGCTGTGTCTGTGTGAGCTGGACTGGCTCCGCCCACACATGCCCATCTTGGGAAGAGGAGGAAGTACTTCCTCTCGCGGTGCCATGTGCCAGAGCAGAGCTGCCTAATTGTGGGAGGAGTCAAAGGGAGGACCTACCTTGATTGTGATTGGCTAAACCCCAGATGACACTATATAGTGTTTGATTTCTGATTGGCTGGTTGGAGCAACACACTTTTTAAAAACTGAAACAAGCCAGGGAGAGAGAGGACAGACTGTCTTCACTTCTGGGGCGTCAGTCCAGGTATGGGGACGATTAGTACTGGAAAACCTTTACAAAGGGAATATTGCATCATATGACCCCTTTAAGATAATAATTGATCATTTATTGCCTCAGAACTGAGCTGGTGGCTCCGCCCACGTTCACATCGTCTCTATCTGGTAACTGACTATATGTGAAGTGTATAATTCAGCCATGTTTTTAAAATATTTTATGTTACTGGTTGAAACCAGCCAGAGACACAATGATCAATACTTCCTCATACAGAAACTGTACTGGTCTGTACTGGTCTGTGCTGGTCTGTGGTTGTGAGTCTCCTCCCCTGGTCTCACAGAGGAACTTTCTGAGTCCAAACACAGCAGAGTCGTTTTGACAGAAAGAGGCTGCATTAACTCATCACATCCTTTGTTTATGTCGACCTCCTGCTAACATCTGTCTCTGACGCTATACGATCCATAGGAGGAGCATCTGAGACGAGCTGCGTTCAGAGACGGCCGGTCGGCGGGGGGGGGGGGGGGGGGGGGGTTCAGCAGGGCACTGTGAAGGGCCCCAGGGCAGATTGGAGAACATCAGAATGAGCAGAAGCACAGATGAAACGTTAATGAAGGACAGGAAACACAACGGAGCTTAAATCAGACGTGAAGCAGAGGCTTTATTAAAACACTCGTTCATACAAGAGACGTCATTAGAAGTGTGGTGATGAAGAATCATCATGATAACATGATGAGTGGAGTCATCTTCATCTTCGCCTTCATCTTCGCCTTCATCCTCATCTTTATCATCTTCTTGATCATTTTCTTCTTCATCATCTTCATATTCTTTTTCATCTTTTTATCATCTTCTTCATCTTCATCTCCATCATTATCATCATCTTCATTTTCATCTCCTCCTTGTCCTCCTCCTCTTTCTCCTATCTTGTCCTCCTCCTTCTCCTCATTGTCCTCCTTGTCCTCCTCTTCGTCTTACTCCTTGTCTTCATCCTCCTCTTCCTCGTTTCTTGTCCTCCTCCTCCTCCTCCTCTTCCTCCTCCTCTTCCTCCTCCTCTTCCTCCTTTCTTGTCCTTCTCCTTCTCCTCCTCCTCCTCCTCCTCCTTCTCCTCCTCCTCCTCCTCCTCCTCCTCCTCCTCCTCACCAGGGTTATTATTATGATGTTATTGTTTTGATGTTGTTGACTTTAATCAATCGACATGAGGAATCCACTATTACACTCTTCCTCCATGATGCATCACCAACACGAACTCTTCACATTTTACATCGATTTCATCTAAAAGCCAAATATCCCTATTTGTGTGAGTCGTGTTTAACTGTTAGACGCAGTGAGCTCAGTCAGAGGGAGGAAGATGCTCTATAGTCAGTGGAGTAGCTGCTTTGTGGAGCCACAGTCCCACTGGTCTGCAGCTTCATGTTGACATGCGAGCTCGTGGAGAGCTGAGGTCAACCCTCCAGCCTTTTGGGTTTGGGCGACATGTTTGACGCCTCGCAGTCTGTGACAGATGTCTGACATCAGAGCGTCTGATTGGACGAGAGCTGCAGCGGTGGGACCGTTTCATGTTCCCACAGGGAGAAAGTTTCAGCAGCACAGCTGCTCCTCACAGGTGAGAGAAAGCAGCTTCCTGTTAACTATTCATCACGTCGTGTGACATTTCAGCTGCATGCATATTGAAAGACTAAAATATATCACTTACTCTCTTTGGATTTATACAATCTATTACAGTGTGGAGGCAGCCGCAGCCACCAGGATGAAATATTCATACCCACTGATCCTTCCTGACTGTTACTGCTGCTGCTCTCCATTATTAAACACACGCACACACCTACACACACCTACACACACACACCTACACACACCTACACGCACACACCTACACACACCTACACACACATACACACGCACACACACACGATGATACAAAATATGGAAAATATGTAGTTGCTCCCTATTTGAATTATAAATTACAGAGTGATTTCATTTCCTTGTTGAACAAAAAGAGTACAACATCTGTATGTCAAACATCCTGCCAGCTTCAACCTGCCCCGACTGTCCTTTCACAGTAAAACACTTTTGTTTTTAATGGTTTTTGTGTGATGAAGCTGCAGCAGGCCGAGTGGATGAAGCCACTGTGGGAACCTGACGTGTTCCTCTGTTGGTTTACTTCAGTCGTTCCACTGGGCTGTTCTGCATCCTGCAGGAGCAGAACGGAGGAACACGGCTCAGGAGCACCGAGGCGATCTTTATTTGGGTGGAGGATGACAGCAGGATAAACAGGGTGGAGCAGCCGACGGTCCCAAGGAACTTTTGACAGGAATCTACTAAATGTGTAATTCACACACTGCAGCGCTGAGTGACAGCAGCGCAGATCGTCAGCATGAATGATTCACCTCATCACTTTAAAGTGGTCAGAGCGTCACATGTGTGCTGCGCCTCGCATGTCAGAGCAGGTGAACAGCTGCAGGTGAACAGCTGCAGGTGAACAGCTGCAGGTGAACAGCTGCAGGTGAACAGCTGCAGGTGAACAGCTGCAGGTAAACAGCTGCAGGTGAACAGCTGCAGGTGAACAGCTGCAGGTAACAGTCCACGGTCCCAGTTCGCTCCTCCGATCGGCTGCAGTCCATCAGCTCCAGCTGAGCTTCTCCTCCAACACCTCCAATAAACTCTGACGGCTTCGGAGAGGCAAACTCCTTCCTCCGCTCAGACCAGCTGCTCACCACAGGATTTTATTCATCTGAGCAGGAGGAAGAAAGTCTGATGCTGATTTGCAGACAAATCTAATCTGACATGTTTCTAGACCCTGAATCCTTTGAAACTCTGAGCAAAACAAAGAAATAAGACGGAGAGAAGTCATCCGTCCAGCCAGTGTGTGTGTGTGTGTGTGTGTGTGTGTGTGTGTGTGTGTGTGTGTGTGTGTGTGTGTGTGTGTGTGTGTGTGTGTGTGTGTGTGTGTGTGTGTCTGTGTGTGTGTCTGTGTGTGTGTCCGTGTAGACGAGGCCACATTTACCCTACAACGTTTTCAAGCAAAAACAGAAAACTTTCATTGCATTTTGACTTTTCCTTTCCACGGCAGCATTTGCACTCAGCTCCGTCACCACGACGCCGCCGTTTCATGCAACCGTCGTTTTTGTCCAATTGTCCACACGGCGTGGCGTTTTAGGAGCCTGAAAATGGGGTTGTCTTGATAATGGGTTCCAGAGTGGAAATATTTGAAAACGCCGCTTCAGCTTGGACGGGTGAGATGCACATTCGCTGAAAATGATGATGTCATCGCTCCACCTCTCAACCTATAACCCCGTGACCCTCTCCATGATGTCATCGCTCTACCTCTCGACCTATAACCCCGCGACCTCCGTGACGTCACTGACATGGCGGACTACCGGCTCCAGGTGGAGCTGCTACTGATGCTTTCCTCTTGGATGGGAAACTTTTGAAGAAGGACTCTGAGTGGTTGTATGACAGAAACACTCGCTAGTAGACTGACATGAAAACTAGTAATTTCTTTGTGTATAGGCAAGATGAATGAAAAACTTTTCTGAAACAAACTCGGATCTATAGTGTCAGTAAAGGTTCAGGTCCAGCAGCAGTAGAGGGAAACACAACAGCTTTATGGAACATGGATATATCTGGCGTCTTCTCTTGGCGGTGAGCCACACAGTGGACGGCGACGCTTCCTGTGCTAAGAGAGCCTGAAAAAGGCTGACAGAGCAGAAGTCAAGGCTTAGCCGTGGCTCTGTAATCCACTTCCATCTGGCTCATCTTTCCAAATTTTGGGCTGAATGCAGATGCTGCCTGTGACAGCGCAGATGCAGAGCACTCGATGTGACAGTGGTTAACCCCTTTGCTTCACAACAAGATGTCAGCCAGGCCGGGTAGGGTTTTCTTCCACATTATAAAAACATGTTTACTGGAGACTCTTCACCCCCCAGAGTCCAGGCCAGGAGTCAAAGACAGTCGCAGTCTTACAGTCTTCTTCCTCGCATCCGTCACCCTCCAACAAGCAGACTCATCCTGTAGAGACTGTCAGTTCCCGTTTTACGTATTTAAGACAAACTGGATTCCACAGGAGAGGAGTTAATCTTAGAAGCTTAATTAAAATCGCAACTGCCTCTGTAGCAGAACAATTAAATTCAATTAAATTCAGTTTTTATTTAGAAATACAACACAGTCCTCTCAGGGTACTTTCATCGAGGAAAGCCAACTATTCCACATGAGCAAGCAGAGGAGACAGGGGATGCAAAAACTCGCTTTCAAAAGGAACAAATGTACAAACCCAGATTGGAGGTGGAGACTTTCTGCTGTTCTGTTGGAGGTTATAGGATAGAAATAGAGAGGTAGACAGGTAACAACCCTCCACTGCTGACACCAAAGAGACACTGAGTGAAGTCCCCCATAGTGCTCAGACCTCCACCAGACAATGTTTAGTCGTGGCTGAAAGGTGCATCACTAACATCAGCTGTGGAAACCCCAGATTCTGAAACTGCTCCTTTCCCCACACAATAGGACTGCTGAAATCATTGTTCTACGGATGGATGGATGGATGGATGGATGGATGGATGGATGGATGGATGGATGGATGGATGGATGGATGGATGGATGGATGGATGGATGGATGGATGGATGGATGGATGGATGGATGGATGGATGGATGGATGTTCAGCAAGTGTCCAGTGTTTCTCAGGTGGAGCTCAGTCTCAGAGGGAGGAAAGATCTCAGCGCTGCCTTCAGGCTCCAAATGGACCTCTGAGGTTTAACCAGCTGGCGTGTGATCCACTGTGATCCACTGAGTTCCACCGTGATCTACTGTAGTCCACTGTACTGAGTTCCACTGTGATCCACTGAGTTCCACCGTGATCTACTGTGGTCCACTGTACTGAGATCCACTGAGTTCCACCGTGATCCACTGAGTTCCACTGTGATCTACTGTGGTCCACTGTACTGAGATCTACTGTGATCCACAGTACAATACAGGAGGAGGAGGAGGAGGAGTGGTATAGATGTACAGGAGGAGAAGTGGTATAGGAGTATAGGAGGAGGAGGAGGAGTGCAGGAGTAAAGGATGATTAGTGTCGCTGAGGAGTAGAGGAGCAGAATAAAGCACAATGTCTCTGATTTGATGCCTCGATGAATTTCTAATTTCAGACTCGGCTCAGCTGGAAAAATTAACAACAAGGCTTCTTATTGGCTGAGCCAACGTGTCAATCACAACCAATCCGGAGTGGAGGGCGGGACTTGGTTCTTCACGAGGGCTCAGAAAGAGCCGAGAGCCCGAGCAGCTGGCGCGCTCAGCTCTCACCGTCATCATCATCATCATCTTCATCATCACTGCACTGTTATTATTATAACTGTTTTCATTTATTTTCCGCCTGTTGGATAAATGGAGCTGCGCACGCTGCGTGTTTTCACGGGAGTTTGGGGGTCTTGTTCCCGCGGTTTGTTTGTCTGACCTCCTCTGGAACGCGAGCAGGTCAGCGGTGCTTCAAAGAGTCGGAGGAGGCGCGCGGAGTAGAGATGAAGAGCACGCCGCTCCGCGCGGCGGGAAAGCTGCTCCTCTGTGAACTCCTGCTGCTCAGGTAACCATGGAAACTTAGTAATATATACTCTATTGAAATATATCTTCTACTGAAATATATATATATATATGTGTGTGTACTCTACTGAAATATATGCTTTATTTCACTTAAATATTTACTAACTGTTTCATTAAATATATATATTTTTACTGAAGTATTTATTACAAAATGTTTGATCGAATATATAGATAATTTAACTATATTCACAAATTTCATATTTTGTGAAATATATACTTTATTTTACTGAAATATAAATATGTTTTAACTGAAATATACATATGTTTTAACTGAAATATATGTACTTTATTTCACCTAAATATATAGAAAAGAATAAAATACAATTGAATAGAAAATACTTTATTAATCTTAGAGGGAAATTCTTTTACATCATCGAGCCACACAAAGTAGAATATAATGAATAGACTGTAAATTCACTCAGAATAAACGTTAGATAAGTATATATACCTTAATATATATACTTTGTTTACCTAAAGATTAAACACATTTTTTTTATTTAAATATTTACTTATTTTTACTGAAATATATACTTGTATATTGCAGTTGTGTGTAAGGCTGTCACAAACAGCAGGTACAAATAGAATCCAATCAGTGATAAATAACACAAAAAAGTAAGAATGTCATGGTAAATGTACAGTAAGAACTTGCTTTGCACTGATTTCAAGTGCTTGGTCTTTAAATATTCTGGAAAAAATTCCTTTTGATGTTCTACATGTATAATGTGGTTTACTTGGCCTCGTGGCTATCTGAATATATTTAGAAAAAACATATGTCAGGTTCCTGAGAAGAACAGCTTTTTCCACAGTTCAGAAAACTGATGGACTGTTATGTAAGTGTGGAGACAATTAGACCCCACCCCCACCCCCACGGGTTTAGTATATTCATCATATTTTTTATTTTATGATGTGACTATTTAAATAAACTCTGTTTTATTGTTGGATCCTTTTTCCACTGAAAGCCTCTGAACTACCAGCATTTATTTTACTCTGCTAATCTCTTGTTTATCACTCAGTCACGCTCTCGTGTTGGACTCCAACAATAATGCACAATTCATCCATCACAACTATGACACACACACACACACACACATACACACACACACACACACACACACACACACACACACACACACACACACACACACACACACACACACACACACAAACCCAGATTTTCTGAAGCACTCATGAAGTTTATTATCTTTAAATGATCACAAAATAAAACCATCCATTTATTTTCTTCATCAGTGGAGGTGATCAATATGAGTGATGGCTTCGTTCTGGCATTTGACGACAGTTTCAAACATCAGGTCATGTGTGATTTTTTAGAGTTGTTCAGCGTCGTTCAAGGACAATTTGGAGCAGTTGTGCTTTTAGTGGTTTGACGACCGTTGGAAATTTTCGCCATCTGTGACTGGCAGAGTTTGAGAGGCGTTTGGAGTAAATCAGGAGTAAGTAGAAGAGTTGATGTGTTTATGTCCAACCTGCAGGACAGAAAAGATGCTGCAGTTACAGCACTGGACAGGCCGCAGCGAGCTGGTTATGATACTAATTAATGTAAGCAGCTGATTTCCTGCAGTTTCTATATGAATTTGACACTGCACATACATACACAGAAATGTGTGTTATTGACTTCCTGCAGGTCTTGCAGGTCACAAACATTCAGAGAGCTTCAGGCTGTGACATTGTTTGTCTCGTGGAGCATATTGAAGGTCTTTACACACCGAAGGCTTCATTTCATTTCACTCTCTGGTCAACATGTTGGTTTTATCATGACTGAACAGGAGATAGAGGAGTTTCTCCTCCTCTCCTCTCATGAGCTGAATCTGGAAACAGGACTGTAAAAGTGAGGTGGTCTTCTATTCATGATCTACGGAAAAGGAGATATCTGCTCTTCTTCATCTTGTCTTTTAAAGGTCAGTAAACATAACCCGGTTCAGTTGTAGTCCATTAGGTAAAAGTATCCCTAACATCCACATCAGGGTAACAATCGCCTCTAGAAAAGCAGGTCCAAAATATGTTAAATTAATCAGCTACACAGGAGGAGTTATGACGCTCATACTAATGTTATCGATACAGCTGAGATTTATAATAACTGTCAAGCTGATAAAACACATGGTGTCACTGAGTGCAACGTAAGACGATGGAGAGCACAAGACGTCAGAGGAGATCGCACCGTGGCCCTCAACCTGTTAACAGACGTCGATGGCAGAGGGAACGACTATTGACCGAGAAAATGAAAGGGGAGGCCAAGCACGAGTGAACGTTAGAGCCACGATGAAACATCCAACATCCAAGAATACACCTGGAAGATGGCCTCGGGGGATGAGCTACTATGTGACTGCTTCAGACAGCAGACACCTGATGAGAACGAGGAGGAGCAGGTAAGATGGAGAGACGAGCCCCAACGTGGCAGGTACAGTACCAGACAGAGGATGTGGCTGACATCAAGCAGCCCTACCAATGGCTAGAAAATGCTGGACTGACAGACAACACAGAAGCACAAAGTATTGCAGAAACATCTGTACCCAGTATAGACCAGAAAGCACCAAAAGCCCAGGAGGACATCAACCTGAAGTTGGTGGAGAACAACAGGACTAAGATCCGGTGGGACTTCCGCTTCCAGACTGACAACTGCTGGCCGAACCAAGCAGACATTGTGTGTTGGACAAACAACCGAAGAGCGCAGTAGTGAGTGATGTGGCAGTACCGTCTGACGGCAACATGAGAACGAAAGAACACGAAAAGGCTGAGGAATACCAAGAGTGAAGAACAGCTGGAGCAGATGTGCAGGGTTCGACCTGGCCTGGTCCCGGTAGCAGTAGGAGCACTCAGACGGTGACCCTAAACTAGGAGAGCGAATCCTGGGAACTGAAGCACCAGTCCAGAAGCGCTGTTCTGGAACAGCTGAGATACTGTGCAGAACCTTCAAACCCCCAGGCTCCAGTAGAATACTAGGCTCGAGAACGATACAGATACCACCCTACAGAAGAGGGCAATAGAAAATATTTTAAACCGTACAAATAGTTATTTGTCATTTCACACAAAAGAAGACTCTCGATCACATCATATGAGACACATAGAGTCACATGATGTGTGAGGTTTTGTTTCTGCTCCCTGCTGCACGTCCTTTATTCATACGCTGTTTATCTCCCACAAGCTTCTGTGTTTCAGTGTCAGACTCTGAGAAATAAGCCGACTCTTCCCCAAAAGTTTGAGCGAGCCACAGCCGAACGGATCAAAGCCAGCCTAAATCTTCTTAGAGGGTCATGGATGGATTCAGAGACAAACTAACAGGCTTAGTGTGTGAGCTGGACCACATCCAGCTCCGCCAAACTCTCTGTCACCCGTCATGTTGGCTTTGTTTCTGCATTTAGTTGAAGACAGCCAGAAGTTCAAAGCTCAGAAACAAATATATCTGATTCTGTCATTTATAAAGTTCCTCAGCTCCCATCTCTCCAGTCGTTTTCACTTGTGACAAAAGTAACCAGCAACTGAGTAGCTAGTTTGACCAGAATAATTACTGGTGTGAGACTGATGTAACGTGTTACTTCATCAGTTACTAGACTGGTGGTTTACTTTGAGAACACAGAAATGTGGGATTATTGAGCTGTGTTGACGGTGGTCGGTCTCGGCTGAGCCTCAGTGATTTGAGGCTTCAGGATGTGGATGTGAACATGATAAAAGCAGAGTTTAGTGGAGTTTCCTCTGCTTTTTGTGGGTTTGCTGCATTATGCAGCAGGCGTGTGCTCACAAACAGACCTGAGTCTCTTGAATGTTTCAGTATTTGCTTCTGATTACGCAGCCTGTCAGGTCAGCCTCAATGCTTCACTCCACCCAAAATACCACCAACCTCCAACATCCAGGAACTCAACAGAAAACCATGAAACCGCTTCATTTCTGCTCTACGTTCGAGACACACAAAGCCCTCCCGTCCTTCTCCGCTTCCTATTGTCTGTAACGTTGCAGTACCGCTGGGAGCGGTCGGGGGGCAGTGTGGACATCAGAAGTGTGTGAGGAGAGTCTGTGAGACGCCGGGGTTTTCATGTCCTCACATTGTTCCTCGTCCTCCTCCACCACTGTACACTTTCTTCCTCATCTCCATTCGCTTTAGCATTTGCTCAATATGTTTATTCGGAGAGCCGTCCTCTGGTGGATCAAATGTTCATGACAACACATTGAACACGTGGGAACATGAATGCAGGGAGGTTCGCACAGTTTGCAAAACATGTTTCTCTTTTCATAAATACATAGAAAATTGATGAGGCTTAAATTTGGTCTGTCAGACATGTGATAAACCCACTCATCAGTGACATGCAGGATACGAAGGATTGTTCTTGACAGTTTAAATGTTTTTATTGGGGAGGTTTGAAATAAGTTTTAAATGGTTTATATACTTGTTGGAAATGGTCTGAAGCTGTTTTTGACTGTGTTGTGTTGACTTCTTCACGATTTTTTATGTTTAAATGTTCTTGAACCCGGTTTTTGAGGTGGTTGGATGCCTGTTTTGGTCACTAGTTATTTTCTGGATTTGGAAGAAAGTTGACTCTGCTTTGTTCGTTGCTGCTGATGTCTGGCGTCTGTTCGCTCTGACTCCAAGGGTTTCTGCTTCAGTCCTCTTCCACCAGCCACCAGTCAACCATCAGCACCAGTTAGTTTCAGGGCTCTTCTTCCTTTAAACATCTTTCCTGATGCAGGATTCATGCTCCCCGTCACAGTCGTGTTTCATGAAACGTCACATGAGGCTGAGCAGGAAGTCCCACAGAAGATATGAGAAACAGAACGTTTTGAAAACACTCCGCTCACTTTCTGTGTCTAACCTTCCACTGGTCTCAGCTTCCTGTTGCCATCTAGTATATATTTACATCAATAAAAAGGCAAAAGGTTTGGGTTTTGAAATCTGCTTCATCCAATATACTTCATAAAATGTAATCATATAAATAAATTAATATGATTAAAAATATGAGACAATAAGATAACAGTGATGTCTAAAAAGGCAATTTCTCAGGATGGCAATTTCCTACTGCGAACTTTGTTTCAAGGTCATAGTTGCTAACAACGAATGTCATATCAGATATTGTGACCTGCAGTTCGGTCGTCATATGGAGGGTGAAATGTTTTCCCTGGTTTTTCTCAGAGAATCCACTCACTGATTTTCCTGGGTAAATCTGTAGAGACCATGTCTGTCGGTAGACTCCAACAAGGTGAACACCACCGATATAAACCCAGGAAGAAGAGAGGCAAATGAAATGAAGTTTAACACTTACCAGTATTCTTCCATGCAAGTATTGAGCATGGGGGAGGCATCATAATGGTACTGGGCTGACTCACCATGTAGGGACAATCGCTAACAGTCTCAATTAGCGCTTATCCACTAGTACCTACTCGGCCTGACTCGACTCGCCTTTTACTTGACATGTTAGTACCTGGTACGAGATACTTTCCTGGTTCCTCCTCCAGGTTCCCAGCGAGCTGAGGCCAGGAGACGATGTGACGTTGGCTGATGCTCAGAAATCAACCAGTGGAGCGGCGACAAGCTGCAGACATTTCTTTGTCTGGTGGCAACCAGAGGATTCAGGAGCTCCACGGAGCGACCCGCTACCAGTATTAGGAGGTCTCCAAGCCACAGATACAACCGGTATTTTGGTTTAACTGGTTTCTCTGTTAACTGGTTACCAACTTCCTCGAGCATCCCCTTTTCACTGCATCTCAGAACCCTTAGCGGTCTTGGTGAATGCCGTTTAACCGCATTTCCATTAAAGTTGAAAGTATCGTCGTGTTTGTTTGTCTTATTTTAACATCAGCTGCTGCTAACGGCTGGTGGCAGAAGTCACCAGTTAACAGGGGCACCAGTGAAACTGGAACGTCAGACAGTGAAGCATCGTAACAATCCACATTCTGTAATATTAATAATTTGAGCTGATATCCAGCGTGGAGTTGTAGCTCCACTCTTTCAGATGCATGTTGCTCCACATCAGGAGATACAGATTCTATCGGGGGGATACATGTGTACGACGAGGAAAAGCTCTGAGTCGAGGCGAGGCGAGTCGGGCCGAGTACGTCCTACTGGAAAGGCACTAAATGTGTGCATGAATTGGTTCCCAACCAACTGAGGGGGGCCACAGGAGTCCAAGGCTGTGTCTGCTTGGAGCTGGTTAGTAGAGTCACACGTCAGAGAAAACCAGAATAACACACTTTCTACCACCTACAAAAGACCTGAAACTGCCCAAACAGTTTTATTTTGAAGGCTCCTGGTTTTGTACATTGGTGATGGTGGTTGTGTCCACCAGTGTTTGAGTTCACTGTAAAGTTAGAGCAAACCAGGAGTCATAACAACTTAAGGAACTGTCATGATACCCGGCTGGCTCGCCTTGTTGTGGTCAGACTGGGCTCCTTGAAACGTCCCACAGGATGTCAGAGTGAGTCCACCTAAACATCAGGAAACGCTGCCCCAGTTCATTCACACATAATATTTATTAGTGACGCTTAAAGCCATTTTCACAGCCAACGAATGGAGAAAAGAAGATTTACTTTTAATGTTTCTACATTGAAAGCAGATGATTGATATTTAGCTGTCAGGAGTCTTAATGTTTTGGCTGATCACTGAACTTATATTTTGATGATCTATTACAAAGATACAGAGTTACACTGCAGAGCAGTGACCCTGAACGCAGCTTTTACACTAGTCTTTGTGTGTGTGTGTGTGTGTGTGTGTGTGTGTGTGTGTGTGTGTGTGTATACACTAAGTGAGCATTCGGCTGAAGGCGGTAGTCGACCCCCTCCCTGTCATAGTGCAGGGCTGTCTGCCGCTGGAATGCCATGAAAGACCCCAGGGGCTGCTGGGAAATGTAGTGTTTCTGATGTCTGTGTTAATAGAAAAGCTAATTAGGATGGAGAAACACAGAGGAAGTAATGCACATTAACACTAGACACATGGACGGAGGAGGAGGAAGAGGAGCAGCAGGAGGAAGAGGAGGAGGCATTGTGTCTGAATGAATCATGTGTTGATGAAGCTGACAGGTGATGAGTGTTCTGTGTTAACCTGGTAAACTCTATGATGGACATTTACAGTCGCTGTTTCAAGTGGAGTGTCAGCGTGTTTCAGGCCTGCTTCTCTCTGGTTCACATCCAAACAGCCGGGATCGCTGAGGTGCAGCTGAGGCGCAGTGGTTGGCCCTGCCGGCTCGCTCCCCCATGCTTCAATTCCAGGCTGAGGAGTTAGGGTGTGCTCCATGAGGCTGTGTCGGATTGCTCCGTCAATCCAAAGACAAGCTGGAGAGGAATTATATTTGCAGAATCCACACAGGTGGGACTAATTCTTTGGGCCTATGTTCTAAATTTTCATTTCCAAAATGTTGACACATGTGTGATTCTGTACATCATTCATGGGTTGTTTTTTTTTATTGAAGAATAAAATAATCTTTGCTGTGAAAATGATATAAATATTGATAATGCTAGTTCCCCTACTATTGTGACTATTGTGTCTTGGGACTGAGCTATAGGAGACCTGCAGATAACAAATAAACATACAATATTCAATTAATAAGAGAATGTAAACTATTTCACAGTTAAGAGATTACATGTGCTCAGTTTAGGGTGCAGATAGAAGCAATGTGAAACTACAGGGGGCGTAAACAAGTACATGTAGTGAAAGTTGAAGTGAGGCGAGTCAGGTACAGGTACAGGTACAGGTAGAAACCATCACCATTGGAAATAAGCCATTATTTTAAAAGAAAAACATTTAAACAAAGCAAGAAAAGATATAGGATGCATCAGCAAAAATTTCAGGGAGGAAAGGAAATACATTACTGTTAAGAAGCAAAGTCTACATGCCACAATGTAGTATTTATACTACAGAATACATTAGAATGCATTTTACATCCCCATACCTGGATTGATGCCCCAGAAGTGAAGACAGTCTGTCCTCTCTCTCCCTGGCTTGTTTCAGGTTTTAAAAAGTGTGTTGCTCCAACCAGCCAATCTGAAATCAAACACAATATAGTGTCATCGGGGGTTTAGCCAATCCCAATCAAGGTAGGCCCTCCCTTTGACTCCTCCCACAATTAGGCAGCTCTGCTCTGGCACATGGCACCACGAGAGGAAGTACTTCCTTCTCTTCCCAAGATGGGCATGTGTGGGCGGAGCCAGATTCTTTGGACAGACACCCAAAACACCTGGTTCCTGGTTTTCTCCTGGATCTCAGGGAATCAAGTCGTCAGTTTGGATCCACTCACACAGATGCAGAGTTTGTGGGTCAAAAGCAGGTCTTTGGGTCGAAAGAGGAGACCATAGAAAAGCCACACAGGCTGAGAGAAAACATGCAAACTCCACCAGCAGGTTCACATACAAACCCAGTGGTGAGGTGGCGGTGCTATCCACTGTTCCACTGTGTCACACTTCAGTGTCAGACATCAGTCTGCCCTCACATCTTCTTTAAAACCCTGTGTCATCAGTGTGCAGGTTAACGAGTGACACAGGCCTGTCAGTTGTTCTCTTTACTCCTCTTCCTCCTCCTCCTCTTCCCCCTCCTCTTCCTGCTCCTCCTGCTCCACCTCCTCCTCCTCCTCTTCCTCCTCCTGGCTCAGCTTCTGTCTGCTCCGAATTAGCTCGATTATGTCATGATCTGTCCTGGAGAGAAAAGTGTGTGTGTGTGTGTGTGTGTGTGTGTGTGTGTGTGTGTGTGTGTGTGTGTGTGTGTGTGTGTGTGTGTGTGTGTGTGTGTGTGTGAATAATGTTCAGACAGTCTGGTTCCTCCTGTGGAGAGCAGAGGTTTCCGCTGCATCCTCTCTGCTCTGTGGTTCTAGCGGAGCAGCATTTATATTTCAACACAATCAGCTCCATTTGTTCTTTTCATCCTGAGATGAAACATGAAGATGAAAGTTCTGAGCTGAAGGCTGCGGGGGAACAAGAACACCTGGAAACACGCAACAAACCTGGAAACACACAACAAACCTGGAACAACACAACAAACCTGGAAACACACAACAAACCTGGAACCACACAACAAACCTGGAAACACACAACAAACCTGGAAACACACAAACACACAGGTCAGCTCCACTTGAACTGGAAGGTTTCACATGTAGACTAAACACAAACAGCTTTGGAGCATCAAGGACGTCTGATAGAGACTTTATGGTTTTTCTGTTGGTGAATCTTCATTCATGGGAGCTTAGCTCTTAGTGCTGCTGGCGTTGTAGGATATTATTATAAAACCTTCATCATGCTCACATTTATAAAATAATCATTTGAGCCCTGCTCAATGTGTCCATGCATTAAGAAATACCCTGCAAAAGGTTAACAGAGACTGGAGTTTGAAATGCCTGTGAAATATTAGTTTTGCAGAAAGAAAGGGTTTGGTCTCCATGTAGATGTTGTTTGTAGCTTCAGGGAAGCAGCAGAGCATCTGAAGGACTGTCGAGCCGTTCCTCCATCTTCTCCTGGTGCGTTCAGGGGCAGTGGGACATCCTGCTGCTGAGTGATTCTCGAAAACTGTTCAGAGACGAGCTGATCGGAGGAAAAGTCCTGGCTCCGCAGTTTGTGTCTGAAATCTACTGGCTCTGACAGTTTTCTGGTCCGGCGTCAGTGAGCCGAGTGAAGAAGGTCTGGGAATGAGAATATCTGGTGAGAGGATCAGGTCCTCACGTTCTGCAGCAGGAGAATAAATGCAGTTGACGTGTGCAGAGGCGATGTGCTTCTGCAGCGTGACCCAGAAGGCAGCATCCTGCTGGTTTCCTGCAAAAGCAGCCAATCAGATGCTTCCTCTGATTTCTGGTTCATTTTAGGGAAAAGCTGGAAATATATAAAAATAAATGTTAATGTGCAACTGCAGCTGCTGTTCCTCTAGATATGAACAAAACCGTCCCACACCAGAGAAAATATCTAAAATCACAAGAGTCTCAATAAGGACACAATTTAAATCCTTTAAAAAGGAGATTGGACCAAATAAACAGGTTCAGAAACTCAGTAATTCTGGAGAAATCCTCCAGAACAAGACTGGTTCTAAAGCCTGGCTGTCACAACTGGAAGCAAACCCACGATACATCGCTCTCCTGAGCCTCCGTTGCTTCAAACTGCTAGTTTGAATTTCACACTGCAACAAACGGAGAGACCTGGACTGGACTGGACTGGACTGGACTGGACTGGTCCGGGACCTCCTGAAGGCAGCAGACGAGGAGTTGTTCACGAGAACATGAAACTTGATCAGGGGAAGTCACATGAGAAGGTGGCAGCGCCTCCCTGGTCTCCTCCAGACTGTCCCAGCAGTTAAACGTTTAACTGAAAAACTGCTGAGTCGTGACGGTGTTAAATTGTGACATAACAAAAAATAAATAAAAGCCAGCAGCTCTTTCTGACGGAGGAACTCTGGCTTCTGTGGGCCGAACCAGCTTCTGGTTGCATGTTGTCGTGGTGTAGTTGTTGTGTAGTCATTGTGTAGTTGTTGTGTAGTCCAGCACACACAATGTCTTCCTCATACTAAAGCACTGTGTGGATCCGGATCCCAGACGAGTCTTTATGTACGGACTGAGACCCTCATGGTTCCTAGTGGACTGTTAAGCCGCGGTCCCACCGCACTTTTTGTGACGGAATGGGGCGGGGTGGGTTTTCACACGGTCCCAGCGAAAAAATTTGGGATGGTACGGAAAAAACCACGACCACCAGCTACGTATTCCGCCACCAGGTACCTAGCACCGAGGAACGGGTCTGTGGAGGAGCGACAACGCAGCCGTCTGCTGATTGGCAGCGACGATCTCCACTCTCGGCTTGTGCGCAATATTTAAATATTTCATCGGCCGCAAAGCCTCCCGTTGTTGTTTACATACGGCGCTTTGCGCTCATGGGTTGGTTTATTGAAACGTCGTCGCGACACACAACATCGTGGTCAGCGTGGAGACGGGGGAGGTCGAGCTAACAGATCAGTGACCTAAGCAGCTTATCTGCTGACTGAAGAATCTGTGAGCCGCCAGAGTTTAGAAGAGGAGACACATTTTATTCTGATGACACTCTGACTTTTATTGTGGCGGCTCCGACAGCATCCTCAGCAAGGAAACATGGACTTTAATCTGAAGGCGAGGCAGGATGTTAACCTAAATGTGGTCATTGTCTCAAACCTGTGACCAAACCTGGTTTCCCACAACAAAGGTTTCCCCTTGACCCCAAGAGTTTCCCCTTGACCCCAAGAGTTTCCCCTTGACCCCAAGAGTTTCCCCTTGACCCCAAGAGTTTCCTTTTCCAAGCTTGACTCTGACGCCCCCCAGAGGACACTTTGAAAACCAAGCAGCATCCACCATTTCCAGTTAAACAGGAAGTATACAACATTAGGAGTGAACCTGTGAAAGTTTCCTTCAAATTAAACCACAACACACACACTCACACACACACACTCACACACACACACTCACACACATGCTGACGGTGTCTGTGTGACAGTGTGGGGCGTGGTAAGGAGGCGGACGTGGCGGCGAGGACTCGACAGGCTCCAATGTCTCCGTCTGACTTCCTTGACAAACTGATGGGTCGAACATCAGGATACGACGCCCGGATACGACCCAACTTTAAAGGTGTGTGTGTGTGTGTGTGTGTGTGTGTGTGTGTGTGCGTACAATAAACATAGTTGCTTCCATGTTAGTGGTGGAGAGTGTATGAAGAGCCAAGGGTCCATGTCTCTGTCCCTCTCTCTCAGGGCCTCCGGTCAACGTCTCCTGCAACATCTTCATCAACAGCTTCGGCTCCATCGCAGAGACCACCATGGTGAGTCCCAGTCACCCGGCACACCCTCCGCACCCTCAGAGGATTACTGCTGTCAAAGGACTTTCCTCTGCTTCTTCTCAGTATTGATGAAAAGCAGTAAATACAGACTCAGTGAGTTTCACTGTGGAAGCAAATCCTTTACTTCAGTATGATGATCGAGACTGGTTCCTACTTTTAAAGTAAAGACAAACAAAGTATCACTACTACACAGAGATTGTGTAGCTGCAGTTCTTCTGTGTAGATCCTGGAGGAATTCGCTGTGGCTCCTGACCGTCGCTAAAATCACTCACATGTTTAGATTCAATATTTCACTATTGATAGTGATCACATTCAGGAGCAGCAGAGAGGAGACGTTTAGAGACTTTGACAGGAAGTCAGACCGGGCTACACACACACACACACACACACACACACACACACACACACACACACACACACACACACACACACACACACACACACACACACACACACACACACACAGCGGGATGACGGTTTTAGTGGTTGCAAGTTTGATGTTTTCTAACCTCAGAGTCCCAGAGTGACGTACACTTAGCCATATATTGAGGCTTTACGGTGTGTGTGTGTGTGTGTGTGTGTGTGTGTGTGTGTGTGTGTGTGTGTGTGTGTGTGTGTGTGTGTGTGTGTGTGTGTGTGTGTGTGTGTGTGTGTGTGTGTGTGTGTGTGTGTGTGTGTGTGTGTGTGTGTGTGTGTGTGTGTGTGTGTGTGTGTGAGAGAAAGTTCTGGTCCTGCAGGACCGATGAAAGTAGAGGTGGAACCACAATCCACCTCGATACCGAGTGGCTTCACAGGCCCCGGCCGAGCTAACAGCTGCATCACTGGAGTGTTAGCATTAGCTAGGCTGTCAGCATTGCCATACCATAAGATGGAGCTGCAACGCAGCCTGATTGGTCAGTGACGATCGTCACTCTGGACAAGCAACAATATTTAAATATCTCCTCGCCATATAAATCTTCTGTTGTTGTTCTCATATGCCACTTTGTGCTCACTTTTTGTTTAGGGAACTGGTTTATTGAAATGTGATGCTACACTGCCCCCTGGTGTTCTGAAGAGGTGCAGACGCTCCTCTCAGTAACGGGAGAGGAGGAGCTTCGGCAGGAGCTGGACACTGCTGTTCACAATGAGAAAATTAAGCTGTGCCACAGAGAACGGAGCCTCACGGCTGCAGCTCCGCCTCCTGAGCTGCAACGCAACTAATGTGTTCCGCTGGTCCTCCTTTACTGTCACGTAGTGATGATGTCACATTCCTGCGGTATTACGCGGCGTCCACAACCGGCCTACATTTTAAGCGTACTCTCTGTGGTGGGATTACGCAACAGAGTAGGGTCTGGGTATGCTTTGCCGTACCGTACCGTACCGTACTGCATCGTATCGTATCGTACCGTATCGTATCGTACCGTACCGTATCGTATCGTACCGTACCGTACCGTACCGTATCGTACCGTACCGTATCGTATCGTATCGTATCGTACCGTACCGTATCGTATCGTACCGTACCGTACCGTACCGTATCGTATCGTACCGTACAGTACCGTACCGTATCGTATCGTATCGTATCGTACCGTACCGTATCGTATCGTACCGTACCGTATCGTATCGTACCGTACCGTATCGTACCGCCCAGTGGAAACAAGGCATAAGAATGTGATGGTGGTGGACGGATTCATGGAGCCACGGAAACTGTTTCATTTCTTCTAGCTGAACTCAAACTTCAAAGAAAATGTGATTTCAATGTTTGGGTGCTTTCTGCTCGTTACTGATGAACACACACACTGTCTCTATTACTGGGACTTTAACCAAGCAAGTGCAAACCTGGTCAAACCTTCATTTCACTCACTGTGTGTGTGTGTGTGTGTGTGTGTGTGTGTGTGTGTGTGTGTGTGTGTGTGTGTGTGTGTGTGTGTGTGTGTGTGTGTGTGTGTGTGTGTGTGTGTGTGTGTGTGTGTGTGTGTGTGTGTGTGTGTGTGTGTGTGTGTGTGTGTGTGTAATGACTTGAACTGCTTGCCATCGGTCGTCTGTGAGGACGAGTGGACGAATGATTGAAGTGACAAGGTCTAAGTGCTTTCTGCCCCGATGGGATTGTGTGTGTGTGTGTGTGTGTGTGTGTGTGTGTGTGTGTGTGTGTGTGTGTGTGTGTGTGTGTGTGTGTGTGTGTGTGTGTGTGTGTGTGTGTGTGTGTGTGTGTGTGTGTGTGTGTGTGTGTGTGTGTGTGTGTTTGCTTGCCTGCAAAGCAAAAACTGTCACGAGGAATTTCAGAGTGTGTAATATTACTTTCATGTGACTTTTATTATTTATCAGACAAGCATGTTTTTTTCGTGTGTGTGTGTGTGTGCGTGTCCAGAGAATATTAGACTCGGAGCTTCGTGTCACAGAAAAAGGTCACAGCAGGTCCAGAGACCAAAAAGATAATTTGCCTTATTTGACATGTAAAAATTAGTTTCCTCTCTGGATTCAAAGCATCTGTGGAGGTTTGAAAGACTTTTGTTTCCTAATTCTGTTTATTTTGTTATGTCATTGTGGCACTAGTGAGCAGTGGATTGATGTTCTGAATAACTCCTCCAGAGCCGTTATGTGGGGCGTTCTCCTCAAGTCAGGGAGTGACTGAGTTACTGAGGAGTAGTGAGGATGTAGAGGAGCAGTGAGGGTGTAGAGGAGCAGAACATTGTTGCAGGCTGAACAGAGACATGATGCACAGGAGCCATATGTCACCCTGGGATTAAGTTTCACTCCTTTCACCATCTGCCCCCCCCCCCCCCCCCCCCCCCCACACACACACACACACACACTGTAAACCTGACATAACCTTGGCCCCCTCACATTAAAATGTTTTTCAGCTTGGGGGAGTCTGACAGTCGCTCAGTGTGTGTGTGTGTGTGTGTGTGTGTGTGTGTGTGTGTGTGTGTGTGTGTGTGTGTGTGTGTGTGTGTGTGTGTGTGTGTGTGTGTGTGTGTGTTCCAGACTAAATGTTTATTTTCAGCTCTTGAGATGAAAAAACGCAGGAAGCTAAAGAAGGAGCCTCGATGTTAATGTTCCTGTTTGGTGCCGTTTTTTTTTGTTTCTACGTGACAGAGCTGATAAAGCAGACACACACACACACACGCACACACACATACATACATACATACATACACACACACACACACACACACACACACAAAGGGCCTTAAGCCAGGTTGGCTCTGTGCTACACGCTATCTATGTTGAACAGATTTACCCGTGTAAAAATCTTTTTTTCATTTGTTCACTCCATCCCTATTAATCCCCCCTCTCTCTCTCTCTTTCTCTCTCTCTCTCTCTCTCTCTCTAGCTCTCTGATTTATGCACCTGGTCCATTTCATACAAAATGACTGATCGATGAGATGTGTAGTTTTGTAGTTTGTAACAGCTGACGGGTTGGTGCGTGCGTGCGTGTACATGAGACTGCGGGCAGACTGAATCACACTGCAGCTCTATTTCCAGCTCCTGTTAACGTTCTGCCTGACTGAACAGTGACAGGATGAATGAGATGAACTGAACAGTGACAGGATGAATGTGACGACTCCTGGTCTTAGTTCTGCTCCGAGGCCTCTTTGTCTTTTCTCTGACTCCAGTTCAACCAGCAGCTGAGGTGGTTTGTGTCTCCTCAGAGGTTCCTGTGGACTCTCTGAGAAACATTCTTGAGTTGTTTGAGTCTCTACATGCTGATGTGGATTCAGGGACCAAAAGACAGTTGACATTGAATACACACCAGCATGCTTCAGCTTCACCAGCATTGGCTGCATTACTGTTACCATGGCAACAGGACAGACCCAAACCCCTTGATGTGATGATCCAATATTCTAAAAGTGTTCCAGTTTACTTTCATTGGTCTGTTAGAAACAGTTCACTAAAATAGTTTGCAAAATGTTTTGTCTGTTTCTTTACTTGTCGTCTTTTTGTTTTATAATTGACAGCTGTTTTTCAGAATCAAAGTTTCCTTTGATATGTGGATATGGACATATTGTACAGAATATAAGTGTGTGTGTGTGTGTGTGTGTGTGTGTGTGTGTGTGTGTGTGTGTGTGTGTGTGTGTGTGTGTGTGTAGGACTACCGTGTGAACATCTTCCTGCGGCAGCAGTGGAACGACCCCCGGCTGGCCTACGCTGAGTACCCCGACGACTCTCTGGATCTGGACCCGTCCATGTTGGACTCCATCTGGAAACCCGACTTGTTCTTCGCCAACGAGAAGGGAGCGCATTTCCACGAAGTCACCACCGACAACAAGCTGCTGCGCATCTTCAAGAACGGAAATGTGCTGTACTCCATCAGGTAA
This sequence comes from Lipophrys pholis, assembly GCF_963383615.2. NCBI lineage: Eukaryota > Metazoa > Chordata > Actinopteri > Blenniiformes > Blenniidae > Lipophrys > Lipophrys pholis. Next base: position 29,180,323 of record NC_137628.1, read on the forward strand.
AGAGAGCACCGACTAGAGAGAGAGAGAGAGAGAGAGAGAAAACAGACTGTAGAGATCTGTCTATTGGTTCTGTTCTGTTGGTTCTGTTGTTCTGTTCCTGAGACACTCGGACCAGAAGGCCTCACTGTGTCTGACTTGTGTCTTGTTTATGCTGTCAGACTGACGTTAACCCTGTCCTGCCCCATGGACCTGAAGAACTTCCCCATGGACGTTCAGACCTGTATCATGCAGCTGGAGAGCTGTGAGTACTCTCCTCCTCCTCTTCTCCTCTTCCTCCTCTTCTCCTCTTCCTCCTCTTCTCCTCTTCTCCTAACTCCTGCTCATCTCTACGGGGAGGCTGACACTGCACGCCACTGAATAATGTGACGGAGTGTGGAATGTGAGCGTGTGACGGAGTGTGGATGTGAGCGTGTGACGGAGTGTGGATGTGAGCGTGCAGCACGTGTGCTCATATGAAGTGATGAACATGCTTGTAACGTGTTGAGAGAACGAGAGGAACAATTAGAGTCACGCTTGAGTCCCACTGCGCGATATATTTAGTCTGCGAGGTCCCGACGGGCTGCAAACGCTGCGTCGCCTCTAAGGACGCCCACCTGATGACTCACTGTCCACTCAGACCCACACACACACACACACACACACACACACACACACACACACACACACGCACACACACAACCTGAGGCAGTGCCACTCCGAAACCTGTTTTCACATATTCATAGTCTTCATATTTCCCTTTGTTGGATTAATTTAGCCACTGTCTTTGATGTCACGCAGCAGAAACATGACCACACACACACACACACACACACACACACACACACACACACACACACACACACACACACACACACACACACACACACACACACACACACACACACACACACCCGAAGCAGAACCAGGAGGTTGTTAGAGGGGAAACAACTGCCTTCATGTAGCTTCACATTCATTTAATATCAAAACTGTAAAACACACGCACACACACACTCACACACACACCCACACACACAATGCAGAGCACTCAATGAAATTGGAGGATATCGTGATGCGCAGATTGTCTCTGTTCAGGTAATTTAATCTGACTCAGGGTTGGGGGGGTTTTCAGTGATGCACATATAAAATTATTCTTCACTTTCTTTTCTTTCATCTATTTTTTATCCTGCAGCTTCTCACATAACAAACCTGGTTTCAAAACTACAACAAAAAAAAATGCGTTGCTACCTTTAGTAGTGATGTGTGAAATCATGCTGACTCTGTCGGTCTGTCAGCTTCCACCTTCTCCAACTGTCCTTTCACAATAAAACACTTTGGACCAATGTCATCCAGTTGTTAGGCTCCGAGAGCCTGCCTCAGGAAGGAGTGATTATGGGAAAAATAAAGTCAGATGTCGCCTGGGTCAACTAGTCAACAAGTCAGTTGCTTGGAAACCAGAGTAATCTGATATCTTAACATCAGAGTAATCTTTACAATATGGACCGGATGAAAAACTCCACAAGCAACCATTGGGCTGTCTACAGACAATGTGTACTCCGACCAATATTAATTCATCACCGCAATGACAGGAGTAGTTCTGCGTTCCATCAATTCATGTTTCTGTAGTTCTGTCAGGTGTGATCATTAAGCTCATTATTCCAGATCAACTCTCGTGGAGCGAAACAGACCTGGAACAAGTCAAGAACAAAAACATCCTTCAAAGCCTCAGTGACCAGAATTTACTTTATTAAGTCAAAAAGATCACTTTAAATTACTTTCTCCTCTCCGCTGCAGCTCAGCGCTGAACCTGCGCTCCAATCAGGATCATTTAAAAAGGGGCGGGTCCTTTTCCAAGAGATCTGATTGGTCAGGAGGCGGAGCTCTAACCTCTTATCCTCAGACCTGGAAACACCTGAACCTTTCTTGACCTTCTGCATTTCCAAACATATTTTTAATGCACATATGACAACAAATAAACAAACAAAAACAAACACGTTGGATGGTGTTTGTTCAGTTGGAGGGAGGTATCCATCCTATAATACATGATATCCTCACAGTGTGTAGCTTATGTATTTGATTATATAATAACCGTGTGAGAAACGTATACCGAGCTACAGAGACACTGAAGAACAGAAACAACACAATAAATACCAAATAAAACTCTCAAACATGACCTGAATCCAACTGCATCCATAAATATAACAGAGTCAAACAGTAGATATTAGGATTGAAGTTTTATATATTTGAATTGCCCCGGTGGAGGCACTGACTTCCACGCAGGTAAATCTAAATTAATTAGAATATCACTGAAAAGCTGATTTATTTCAGTGACTCAGTTCAAAAAGAAACGTGGTGCTTCAGTGTTTCAGACATCAGATGTTATTTTGTTGTTGTTGTCAGACTGAAGCTGGTCATTGATCGTTTGTTTTAGTTGGTTACACCATGAACGACCTCATCTTCGAGTGGCAGGAGAACGGACCGGTGCAAGTGGCTGAAGGCCTCACCCTCCCACAGTTCCTCCTCAAGGACGAGTCCGACCTCCGATACTGCACCAAGCACTACAACACAGGTACACACACACTGGTACACACACCAAGCACTACAACACAGGTACACACACACAGGTACACACACCAAGCACTACAACACAGGTACACACACACTGGTACACACACCAAGCACTACAACACAGGTACACACACACTGGTACACACATACCAAGCTCTACAACACAGGTACACACACACACACACACTGGTACACACACACACACACCAAACACTACAACACAGGTACACACATACCAAGCTCTACAACACAGGTACACACACACACCAAACACTACAACACAGGTACACACACACACACTGGTACACACACACACACACCAAACACTACAACACAGGTACACACACACCATGCACTACGACACAGGTAAACACACACACACACACACACACACACACACACACACACACACACACACACACACACACACACACACACACAAACACACACCACTGTGATGAGCCAATAGGGGGCAACAATGATGTAGTGATGGATCGATAATCACATCACACATCCACTCACTGTATGTGTGTGTGTGTGCATGCGTGCGTGCATGTGTGTGTGTGTGCGTACAGGTAAATTCACCTGTATCGAGGTGCGCTTCCACCTGGAGCGCCAGATGGGCTACTACCTGATCCAGATGTACATCCCGTCCCTCCTCATCGTCATCCTCTCCTGGGTCTCCTTCTGGATCAACATGGACGCTGCACCCGCCAGGGTGGCGCTGGGAATCACCACCGTACTCACCATGACCACCCAGAGCTCCGGATCCAGAACCTCGCTGCCCAAGGTGTGTGTGTACTTTAGAAGTACTACCTGAGTACTGAGTACTATTATGAATGAGTAAGAAAGTTCCTGAAGTGACCATGAACTTCTTACTTCCTGCGTCATTTCAGTTTCAGAGCTGTTGTCTCTCTTTATCCACTTCCTGTTTTAGCTGTTAGCGTTAGCATTATCCACCTCTGTGGTCCTGGTTCCTATTTTACTAAACTCCAGTTTACTGAAGGAGGAGCCTCATTAATCCTGAACTAACTCAGTCCACCTGACAGGCAACATGAAATGTGATCCACTGGATATAGCATTAGCATTAGCAAGTATCCGCAGTCGCTGTGATTAGCATTAGCATGCTTAAATAGAGGTTAGCGTCCCATTGTACGAGCTGTCTCCATGTTGGTTGTTTTTCTCGGCTGTTTCGTTGCTTCCTCTTGTCAAATCTGTTTCTTTAAGTAGATCCAACCTCCGGATTAGAGCATCTTCCTACTGATGACTGAATCAGTTAGTTACACACTTGCTGTGTGTGCTGGAGCGCGAGTGAAGACGAGCCTCTGCTATCTGGTATGCATGAGGAGGAATCTGACATGGAGCACCTCCTTATGTAACCCTGATTAACACAACACACCTCTACGCTCTGTGTGTGTGTGTGTGTGTGGGGGGGGGGGGGGGGTTCTCATGTTTCTTCTGGGTACAGAGCTTTGCACTCTGCTGTGTTCCATGTGTGTGAATAAGTGATCAGAGTGTTTCCTGTTCACTCTCCAGGCGACAATCAACTCAGCTCCGTCGCTCTGCCATGAATTCAGACTCCAGCATGAGCAGCCAACATCTGTCCTCGATATCCATCAATCTGTCCACTGGTCCATTATTCATTCGCTGCTTGACCTTTGACATCTTCAAGAGTTTAAAAAGGAAAACTCCCATATTTGAGCTGCAGGAGGCGCCATCTCAGTCTCAGCTGTTCAGTTGTTCAACAGGAGCAGAACAAGAATGAAATGAATGAAAAGCCTCTGAGATTTAGCGAATTAAAGGTTTCTAGGTGTGAATCAGCTGAAACACAGACTCATACTAACGCTTCACCCTACCTTGTGCAGGTGATTTAATAAGAATAACAACAGGAGTGTTTAAAATGAGGGTTTCACCTGCTTAAGGCCTGTTTGTATGGGATACATCTTTGTGTGTGTGTGTGTGAGTTCTGCACACAGTGATTGGGTGGAGCTCCGAGCAGCTGCAGAGTGAAATGTGATGAGATGGAGTTGGACGTGTAGGTGGAGGAACTTCTCAAACATATTGGAGTGTTATAGCAGATCTGAATCAGGTTCAAACCAATTGGAGATATTCTATCACATTGTCGTGTGTGTGTGTGTGTGTGCGTGTGTGTGTGTGTGTGTGTTTCAGGTGTCCTATGTGAAGGCCATAGATATCTGGATGGCCGTGTGTCTCCTCTTTGTCTTCTCGGCTCTGCTGGAATACGCTGCCGTCAACTTTGTCTCGAGACAACACAAGGAGCTGCTGAGATTCAGAAGACACAAGAGCAAGAGCAAGGTACAGTTTGGGTTGAGGTTCTTTAGTGTGCGGCTGCCACCTTGTGGTCATGTGTAGTTAGTACATGAATCCCTGGTTTGTTTCGATTCACTCTGGAGGACAGATGGACGCTGGTTAACTCGCTGGTTAACTCGCTGGCTCCACTAAAAACACAGAAATCAGTAGAGTGACACCACAGCGTATTTAGAAAATCAATTGAATAAGAAGTTTCTGAACAAACTGCTGACATTAGAAACACGTCAGCTGGTGTGTGTGTGTGTGTGTGTGTGTGTGTGTGTGTGTGTGTGTGTGTGTGTGTGTGTGTGTGTGTGTGTGTGTGTGTGTGTGTGTGTGAGTGAGTGCATGATACAGCATGATGTTTCTGCATCTGTGAGTTTTCTTCACAGCTCTGTGACAGGAGGCCATCCCCACTGAGGATGAGCTTGTGCATGAACAACATGTCTGTCACTCGGCATTCAGTCAACACACACACACACACACACACACACACACACACACACACACACACACACACACACACACACACACACACACACACGCCTATGCCAGCAGTGCAATCTGTTCAGTCCTCCACTCTCAGCGCTACCCAGTGGACCAATCAGGAAAAGCCAGTTTCATTGAAAAGATCCACCGCATGTCTGTAATCTGACACTGTGACGTCATAGCCTAGCTGTTAGCATGCTAACTTCAGTTCAACACAGACATGAATGAAATGACATTGTGACGCGTTTAACATTCTGAATATCACATCCTGAGTGTGAACGTATCTGAAGAAGTGTTTCCTGCTACACACACACACACACACTGACAACCACACTTGTTGACTGAATGTGTGGTTGCTCCTGTCTCTGGCTTGTGTGTGTGTGTGTGTGTGTGTGTGTGTGTGTGTGTGTGTGTGTGTGTGTGTGTGTGTGTGTGTGTGTGTGTGTGTGTGTGTGTGTGTGTGTGTGTGTGTGTGTGTGTGTGTGTGTGTGTGTCTCTGTTGTTCCTGCCTGTTCATCTGGTCTGCATGCTCTGGCCGGTAGCACAGTGGAGGTGCAGTTGATCCAGAGGCACTGGCTGAGTCGCTGCGTCGCATTGACACTGACAACGGCCTCAGATCATCCCAGCCTCTGTACGGATCTATGAGCAACATCTACACCGGCAATCACAGGGTAAATGGCACTGTGTGTGTGTGTGTGTGTGTGTGTGTGTGTGTGTGTGTGTGTGTGTGTGTGTGTGTGTGTGTGTGTGTGTGTGTGTGTGTGTGTGTGTGTGTGTGTGTGTGTGTAAGTTTCACTGCATGACCTCACCTGGACGCCACTCACACTGTTTGAAACAGAGGAATTAGTCATTCTAGCCTGTTTAGTGTGTGTGTGTGCGTGCATTTTATGTTGGACAACTATAAACATTTATTTTCAACAAAACAAAAAATCCATATTTGTGGGTATTGATATTTCAAATTTAGAAGAAATAATCATTTGACAAAGTTAATTCCTCTAACGTCACCAAAATAGATCCTCTCGTCACATGAAATATTGAATTCTGTGTATTTGGGACGTTTTCAGTGTGAAGGTGAGCGGCTGCAGTCTAGTTATGAGGAGCTGCTGCATCAGATTCAATGTTATGGTTTCCACTGTGAGAGCAGCGCAGGTCATCCACTCACTGTGTGTGGCGGCGCCTCCTACTGGACGAGCAGAGGAGGGACTCCATCTGAAACAGTTTCCTGTGTTCTCCTGGCAGAACACGACTGCAGCGGAGTGTATTTATGAGTCATTGAGTGGAAAAGCTCACTTTGAATGCAGTGATCACACCTTGGCTTCCTGCCCTGTTATCGAGTGTTAAAAGCACTTCCTGGTTCTCACGTGCAGTTCCTTCAGCCTGCCGACGCTGTGGTTCTGACTGCTGAAGCAGCTTCTGTCAGGTCATAGGTTTCAGTTCCTCTCAGGTTCAGCAGAGACGAGCTGAGATGAGAAAGCAGTGATAAAATGAACTCTCCCACCCCCCCTTCCCCCACAGGAAGCGGAGGCACATGAGAGCAGGCTGAGCTCCTCGGCCGCCATCACCTCCACCCCCAGCAACAGCAAAGCCTCCAAGGCCGGCGGCAACAGCACCACCAACAAGGCAGGAGCCACTGCCAACACCGCTACCCAGAGTGCACCTGCAGGAGGCGGGGCAGGCGGAGGGGGGAAGACCATAGAGGAGATGAGGAAGTTATTCATCGACCGAGCTAAAAAGATCGACACGGTGTCGCGGGCCGGCTTCCCCCTGGCCTTCCTCTTCTTCAACATCTTCTACTGGGTCCTCTACAAGATCCTGCGGCACGAGGACGTGCACAAACCCTAGCCGCACGCCATACGCGTTCACCGCCGTGTCCACGTGCACATATGAGCGTGTCCACGTGCACCAGCGTGTAAACAAGCGTGTCGGTGTGCACCAGCGTGCCCCGCCGTCCCTCTCGGCGTGTCACTGTGACCTGGAGATGCTTCAGTGTGACTGAATCCAGAATTAGTACGAGATCAGGGAACGACTCTTCCACCACTTTTCTACCTGAAGAGAAGAAACACCAGTCACAGGTTTACGACCCCACCAGAGAAACAGAAACCCCCACCGCTCAACCCTCCACTTTTATATCAGAACTTCAAGTTTTCACTTCAGTCACAGTGGAGGAAAAACAAAACAAAAAAACACAAGGTTTTTTACATTTTTATGAATTGCTTTTAATCTCAACTGTCTGAGCCTTACTCTTCATATAAACCCACCATGTGATGATAAATAGATTCACTGATAGAGCATCTTCCTCCAACCAACAACATTGCATTACTCTCAATAATTCTCACAGTACTATTGACGGACTGTCAATTAAACAGAACATAATTGCCTGTAGTGAATTACGTCTATATGAAAATGATCACTTTTCAGTAACTGTAGCACGCATTTCTGAAGCCTGTCCTGTCTTGAGTCACAGTATTCGCAGTATGTCAGTGTCGTTAAAATACCAGTGGTTGTAAATAAGTTAAAAGTGCCGACAGGAAGCATGGAACTTAAAAAAAAAAAAAAAGCGGGGGGACCCAATGCTGCACCCTGTGGTACACCACATGAAAAAACAACTGTTTAACAGAGGAACATGCTCTTTGTCTTTAAGTTTCTCTACATTTGTATTCTCAGTTATTTATTTTCATGTCAAACGGCATCATTTTCAAAAGTCCTTCCTGCTGCTGTTTCCTCGCTGTGGCTCAAACCGTCAACGCATGAATTTGTCACCTTTGTTTAATTTGACGTCGTCACAAGTTTCATTGCCTTGAGCTGAACTTACGATCTTCCACTGTCCCTTTAAGAATGACCCCCAGCTGGTCATTGTGTGTATTTCCGCCACATTTCAGGTCTTTAGAACTTAGTCCTCCCTCCGATGTCACTGTGACCTCTCTCCTCCATCCCGAGTCTTAAAGACGTACGACACTGTGATTCACCAGAACCCCGACGACTGGAGGGTGTTTGGGTGTTTCCTGGTTTACAGAAGCTTTCCGGGGGGTGAAGGATTCACCGCAGACGAACTGAAGGTGAACAGACGGGAGGAAACTCCTCCAAAGTATTAAAAAGTACCAACACTGGCTCACTGTGTGGTTCACTCGTGTCTTCCAGCTCCTCCTTCAGCGCCACTCGTCACCACACCTCCTCACATGGCGGCCGTTAGCGCCGGCTAACGGCCTGCTAACGGATAGCTAGCAGCAGCTTCCTGCACTGGTTGTGTTTCGGGGCTGACAGGAAGTCACAGACGTTCTCGCTGAAAACAACTTGAAACACTCCAAACAACACTTGCGACTGTAGGAGCAACAGGTCACTACACCCCAACAACATGAATCAGCCTGTACTGTGACCAGAACCGCAGGGTTTGTGAACAGTTGTAGTTTTATCTATACGTCAGGGGTTCCTCAGGGATCAGTCCTGGATCCTCTTTACCTTCATTGGAAGGATGAAAACATGATAATCTGCATATAAACCAGCTTTACAGGTGACTGACCTCCTTCACTGGGAGTGATTTTACTTCTGCACGGTGTGTTTAAAGTCTGATGTGGGTTCAGCTGCTGAAGCCTCAGAGAGTTAACGGCCACGCTGTGTTTTCCTGGGAGGATGTGTGTGAAGCTGATGGCCTGGCTTTTATTTACTCCTCTGCTTCCTGCTCAGAAACATTTAAAACAGACACAGACTCTTCTGTTTTCTTCACTTCCTGTCCAGAACAGCTGTTTATTTCTGTCGCAAACATTTCTGCCTCCAAGTCCAATCACATTCAACTGACAAAACAAAAGTTCTCCATGTTTTGTCAGTTGGACTGTTTGACTGAGAAATGACTCCAGTAGTTTTGGTCACTTGGAGTAGAATCATTAGTTATTCACTTCAGACACATTTTAAGCTGCTTTAAATTTAAAGTTTGATGACTGATTACATTTATTACAGACAGATGCAGCTCAGAACACATTAAGAAAATAAAATCATCCGTCCACAAGAGTCACAATATTTCAACTTTTCATTCAACCAGTTTAAACTACTTGATGACTTTAACTTCTTACTGGAGGACTTTATATTTAGACTTGACACTTAAATAAATTAAATCCAGCTGTGATCGTTTTGATGAACTTTTGAAATATGAATTCAAATGAAAAAGATTTTTAAGGCCTGAAAACTCTTAAGATGAAGATTTCCTTTAAACAGTAAGTATCACCGGAACTCAGTTACATCAGCGCCAGAGATCTGAAATGAAATTTGTCCAAAGCTACGAGAAAACTTGTGACCCCCTCGACGCCCCGAAAGAACAGAAACCTCTGCAGCACTGGTTCAAACAGTCCGAGGCTTCAGTCCAATGTAGACAGAAAACAGCTGGAATGAACCCGTCGGCTCCGTTTCTCATCATGATTCAAGTCCCGTCGGTATCTGTGAGGAAGAAAAGTGTTTCCTGTTCGCAGACGACAGTCTAGTAAATGGTAGGAAATACTCACTCTGTTGGAGAAGAGCAATTCATTCTAACAAACGCTCTGATTCCTCCTTTGTTCATCTACTCTCTTGTTCACACACACGTTATGTTCTTTTCTTCAAGTAGATTTTCTTTCTGTCACTCAGATTGTGAAACCTCAACAAAATATTGCTGTTTTCACCCATGAACCGGTGAACGGCCTGAAAACGCAGTGGACGTTACTCAAAAACCTGTCCAATGATGTTTTACGCCCTGAAAGCCTCTGTTAACAGCCACAACCTCCAAACGTCTCCAGCTGGGGCTACAAGCTGCCATATTGATTTGTTTCTCTGCTCTCCTGTGGAATGTGTGGAGGTTCAGGATCTGATCTGAGAGGCTTGACTTCCTGTCCTCAGAGTGAAGCCTTGACCACACTCTCACCACCACAACACGTCTACATGCTTCTGTTTAGATTCTCTAGTTTAATAAAGTTGGACGACACTCGTTAACACTGAGACTCTGCCTTTCTTTCCCTCTGAGTGACCAATCCTTTTTCAGAATGGTTGGGACACTGGAACAATGGAAACACGAGGCAACAATGTGGGAAAGACATTAAAAAAACCAGCTGGTCGGATGTGGGAAAAAGAAGTATGGGTGTAATTTAAAAGCAAACAAGTCAGAAAGTTAAGACGGGAACGTGAGAAGGAGTTCATCACTCTGAAACAACTGCACAAGAATGTTTCTCAAAACAGAGAGACCTGAAATAATCTCATTCAAACACTGAGGATCTACAGAAATCTCTGAAATCACCACACAGCTTCAGGAAGCTATCGTCTGACGCCATTTTATAAAACTAACAGAATCTTTACTACATGAGAAACAGTAGATTACCTGCTGTCACATTCAGGAAAACAATGAAAGAAGCCGTTTTTAACAACAGAATAAAAGACAAGACGTAGAAAGTAAAAGATTCAGGATGTTGCAGTCGGGTTTGTTACTTGATGTAGATTTCAGGAGGAGTTCAGGAGGCTGTGCTCTTCAATCGAAGTTTATTGGAGCTCTATTGATCTGAAGACGTGCTGCAGATGTTTCAGGGCAGCCCTCGCTATCCTGCAGTTTTAAATTTCGTCTTAGAGGCAATGACCCACATCTTCATCCACAGACACACTATTACCTGCAGCCAACTCTCCAGGAGGTGGCGCTGTAGCGAGCTCCTCCTAGCCCTTCCGGCCTTCGCCTTAGTTATCGAACAGGACAAATAAACTGTAAGGAAATAAGACAAAAGATAAAACTAACTAAAACTACTAGAATGGAAAGCTGAGGACTTCTGATTGCCATCGTCTGTGAATGCTCCTCCAGGAAGCCCCATGATGGAGCCCTGTGGAACGCCACATCACATTCTAACTTTCTCAGTGTTTGGTTGTCTTCACCTTGAGCAGGAAGGTTGGATGCAGGTCAGAGGCAGGTGGCGGCACCTCATTGGCTCGGAATGAAGGAAGGATGTCTGATAAGGAGGTCAGAGGCTCCTGGGAAGGAAAAGGAGGGACGTTCCTGGAGCTGAATGTAATCTGTCATTATTCCATCAAACCAAAACTCATCCTCTGCACGTGGGGGTATTTTTAGGGATCTCACATGGAAAGCAGCTGCACAGCTTCAAATCCCAACGTTTCTCTTCCTTCTAGCACCAAAACTCTTTACGGTGTAAAATCATCCATGCCTGTGGTTCCCAGCCTGTTTACGACCTGCAGGGAGCAACAGAAGCCACAGGGGGTCCCAGGACTTCTGTTCACACAAGCCTCAGGCCCTGTTTATACGACAACGTTTACGGTGCCAACAACCTAATCCGCTAAAAAAAAGGAGTGCGTTTCCACTGCAGCAGCGGACACGGAGACAACGATGTAGTTAGTATGCCGGGCCACTGGAGGGCGCTGTTGCTTGATTTTGTAATGAAACTACACAGAAGTGTGCAGAGAACAATACGCTAATAAACGTGAAGAAAATGGAGAGAACCTGACATCTGCATGAACTGATGACGCATCGGATGCTATCAGGGGTGAGTCTCAACTATTAAACTTCTGATATGGACGATAAAACTAGAATATGGACCGCGAGTCGTACCCCTACGTGGCCGCCATGTTTGTTTACAACTGGATGAGCAGGAGGGAGGGGGGAGATGTGCATGCGCAGTAACAGGCTCTGTAGCCTCCATCAGTCTCCGCAGGAGGGATTTGCGCCGTGAAAGAATCTTTCTACCTTGTGAACCGGATTAAAAACTTTGCGGATACAGTGGATCAGAACACTGGTGCCGTGTAAACGGACCCCCCAAAAGTGAAGAAAGTTGTGCAGATACACTCGAATTCGTTGTCGTGTAAACAGGGTTTGCAGCAATGTAACTGCCGCTCACAGCTGCAGTGCTGCCACCTGCTGGTCAGTTGTGGGCTTTGTCACTGGTCTGATAAAAACAGTGCGACCCCCAGTGGACACAGGAGGAACAGCAGCAATTTTTTTGTGAAATCTGTGATCAATGTTCACTTAGTGATTCTATGTGATGACACTGGATGTTGTTTGTGCTTCACAGGCCTCGTGTTTGACGGCTCTGTCTGCCAATGAGCACAAACCGGTATTTTGGGATGTGTGGTGAACAGTTAGCAGCCGTCGGCTCTCCAAGACGAGCAACATGCAGAGACCTGACAGTCGTGCTGCCGGCACTCTGCTCTGCAGGTCGAGTAGAAACATCACATCAGCAGCGAGAAGGAGCAGCAAGGAGGAGCAGCAAGGAGGAGCAGCGGTGGAGAGGCGGAGCTGCCAGGCTGCTTAAAGAAACTGCCGTCAAAACTTTTCTTTTGTTTCTTTACTGCAGTGAAAAAAACAACAAGAGCTCAGGTGTGTCTCCTGGGGGGGCGTGGCCAGGGGGGGGGCGGGGCAGGACCACAGAGCTACACCAAACCTGTAATTGCTACCCTACAGAGTTTACTTAACACTCCCCTCCTCCCTCCCTCCCTCCCTCCCTCTGACACACATGCAGTGTTTGTATAGACTGATAAGGTGAGTGAGAGAGAGAGAGAGAGAGAGAGAGAGAGGAGGGGGAAAAGATCTCAGTTAAACATTGCAGAAACAGAAGAGTGAAAGGAACTTGTGACTGCAGAAGAAGGAGCAACAAGAGCAGAAAGAGGAGCAACACGAGCAGAAAGGAGCAGAAAGAGGAAGTGCGGAGGGGAGGAGGACGTCATGTCTCTAGTGGGGAAGGTGGCTCTGGTGACGGGCGGCGCTCAGGGCATCGGGCGAGCTGTGGTCCACTCTCTGCTGCAGAACTCTGCTAAGGTCAGTCCAAGGGGGTAAAGGTCAATGTGAGTAAGGTTTGTGGAGGGGCATCCCCCCCCCCCCCCCCCCCCCTCACCCCCGTTCATCTGAAACCTTCCAGTTGCTTTCTGTTTGGAGATTCTTCACCTCTGAAACACAAACAGAGGTTTCCAGGTGCTTTTTCTGAAGAATCAGCCTGTAATATTTCATTAGACAACAGGGGGGCGCCTTGTGTTATTCCAGTGGCTGCTGTGTCCTGAGAGGAAGCAGAAGCTGCAGGTTGTGGTCCTGAGGATGACGAGAATCATGAAGCAGTTCCACCATTTAAAATTTGTTCGCACAGTCTGAGGTTGGAACCTCCTTTCATCGCTGTGTCGTCAAGTTGGTCCTACGAATCCAGTGATCGGTCAGAAAAAGCTTCATGCTGCTTCCAGGTGACAGCGCTGACATTACCTGAGATAGCATGAACTGAGAGGGTGAGGGTGAGGAGGAGGAGGAGGAGGAGGAGGAGCGACTCCTCTGCTCCTTCAAGCTGCTGAACATGAAAAGGTTTGAGGTTTGTGTCCCTCAAGAACCTGTGACATAATGCAAGAAGGAGTCAAATGTTGGGCTTTCTGTCATTAAATAAAAAAACATGACGACAGTGAGGAGGGTTGTCCACGCCACAACGCCGTCTCATAGTCGATTTAGTCCGATCAGCCACACGACGTGGCGCTTTAGCAGCCCAAAAACAGTTTTTTTTGTTTTGTTTTTAAGGGTTTCCAGAGTAAAATGCTGGCTCAAAACGATGATGTCATTCATGACCTCACTTAACAACATGGCGGGCTACCTGCTGCAGGTGGAGCTGCAGAAGCTACTGATGCTCGTCTCTTTAATAAGCTGAAATGTTGGATTCCTCCCATACGAGGAGGAGCAGGAGTATTCTCCAGGTCTCCTGCTCAGTTTTTGGTGTATTTGGTGAGTTTCAGCGCCGCCTAAAGGCCTGGCATATTTACTACATCGTTTTGAGCCGTGTTCATAGTGACGTGGCTGGAATTTACTTTTAAGAATGCCGGAGAAAGAAAAGATCATCTTGGCTCATGTGGACAGGACCTGAGACCACAGCTTCCTCTCTATACAGTCACCACAGCTTCCTCTCTGTACAGTCACCACAGCTTCCTCTCTATACAGTCACCACAGCTTCCTCTGTGCTCTTCATAGACAGCGGCTCTCTGCCTCCCTGCAGGTGGCGGTAGTGGACCTGAACACGGTCTGTGGAGAGGAGTGCAAAGCACAGCTGGATGCAGAGTTTGGAGCAGGAAAGTGTTTGTTCCTGCAGTGCGACGTGTCGGATGGAGCCGCGCTCACAGGTAACGATGAAGGACAACCGACTCACCTGAGACAAAGACGATTCATCCTGCCATTCCTTCTCATAGCAGAGGTCAAACCAATCAGGGTTTGAGAGAGAGAGAGAGAGAGAGAGAGAGAGAGAGAGATCTGGCTCACAGGAAGCAGATTATCTTGTTTGCATTAAAAACAGAAATGAGATTGTCTGGGAAACACCTGTTGGTGTAAAAACTGTTTGTGTCCCACAGCTGTAAGGTCAGGGAGGAGTCAGGTTACACAGGTGTGTGGTCCTAGTTGGGGGTAGTTACCCGTGTGGCCCTCACAAAGTGGGACAGACAAGAATGTGTGTGTAGCGATGCATATTAGAGGACACGTCATATTGTGTATTGTGTGTGTGTGTGTGTGTGTGTGTGTGTGTGTGTGTGTGTGTGTGTGTGTGTGTGTGTGTGTGTGTGTGTGTGTGTGTGTGTGTGTGTGTGTGTGTGTGTCTGAAACAGAGACCTTCCAGAGGACTGTGGATGAGTTTGGGCGCCTGGACATCGTTATCAACAACGCCGGCATCAACAATGAGAAGCACTGGGAGAAAACCATCCAGGTCAACCTGGTGAGATCATTCTATCTTCTGGTCCATCTAGCAGAGTGTGAGTGAAGGAGGTTCACCTGAGAGATGAGCAGTCCACTAACACACAGGCTGACCTCCAGCAAACATCTCATTGTGAGGGGACACTGATTATCACTTCAACAGTAGACTGTCAGCGCCCCCTGCGGAACCAACTTGGCAGTAAAATAACACCAGTAGGACTCTGCCGTGCTCTCAGTGAGCGTCACACTGCCCCCTGCTGGTGAAACATAACATTTATGCTCTGTTCACGCTGGTCTTGATGCTCAATTTCGATTTATGACTGTAATTCAATATTTCTGCGTGATCATTCACGTTATATTTTAAAGGCGACCTCTACCAGGCTGCCTTATGAACGTGATCGGACCCAACTTTTTCAGGCCCCAGAGTGCAGAAGATGCCGTTATTGGAAGTGAATATGGACGCCACGCCGGTCAACACCAGGAGCCTTCAGTTCTGTTCCTGTGGGCCGCCACGGCCGCAATGCCACTTCCCACCACTTGGGGCAGTGAAGAGTCAGTTTAGTTCAGTTGTTGAAGTCATTCAAATAAGCAGCACGAGATGAAGCACGAGCTATCTGTGTGTGTGTGTGTGTGTGTGTGTGTGTGTGTGTGTGTGTGTGTGTGTGTGTGTGTGTGTGTGTGTGTGTGTGTGTGTGTGTGTGTGTGTGTGTGACATCACCTCATGGATTAAATGTGTCCTCAGACTTCAGTGATCAAAGGAACGTACCTCGCTCTGGAACACATGAGCAAAGAACACGGCAAAGAAGGAGGAACCATCATCAATGTGTCCTCTATGGCAGGTATCACACACACACACACACACACACACACACACACACACACACACACACACACACACACACACACACACACACACACACACACACACACACACACACACACACACACACACACACACACACACACACATACTCTGAGAGACACAAACATGACCGTCCACTTTGGATGGTGGAAGGAAGACCTGCTTTTCATTTTTCGTGTGTGTGTGTGGGTTTTTTTTTAACTCAAATGCCTGCATCTGGATCAGTGTGTGACTCATGGAAAAAAGTGAAATGCTCCAAAATATTTACACACACACGCACACACACGCACACGCATCCACACTCCATGAAGTTTCATTGTGACTCAGACAGTTTGAACTAAACTGAATATTCACTGAGTTGTGAAGCAGCACAGCAACACTGCAGTTACTCATTATGTGCCTTTTCAAAAAGTTACACATTTACTATGAGTAACTTGTATTGTTGTGTAACAATATCTCAGTACAGTTGTTATGTCTTCTTTTGTTGGGGCTGAACACATTCAGATTGAGTTGGAGGAGCTTAACGTCCAACCTGTTGACTGCCAGAATTAGAGGTCTGTTGTTGATAGACTAAAGTCCTGTTTACTGAAGGAGGAGCTTCATTCATCCTCAACTAACCTCCTGACATGAAACATGTCCCAGTGTAGCTGTGTGTAGCTGTGTGTAGTTGTGCTGTGTGTAGCTGTGTGTTTGTCTATAGCAGGATGTTGTTGTTTTCAGCAGTTGAAGCCCCTGCAGACATCTGGTGATCATTTTTCACTTATCGCAGCTCTGACAGTGTGTGTGTGTGTGTGTGTGTGTGTGTGTGTGTGTGTGTGTGTGTGTGTGTGTGTGTGTGTGTGTGTGTGTGTGTGTGTGTGTGTGTGTGTGTGTGTGTGTGTGTGTGTGTGTGTGTGTGTGTGTGTGTGTGTGTGTGTGTGTGTGTGTGTGTGTGTGTGTGTGTGGCGTGTCTTAGCACGGTCAGTTGACAGTTTTGGGGAAAGGAATGTGAGTGAAGACTGATAATTCAAACTAAAGAATCGAGTTTATGTCATGAAGGAGCACAGAGAGAGAGAGTACTTTACTAGGTTCCTTTAGTTCAGCACTCAGTGTGTACTACCTGATAAAGTTCTCTTTACTTCCTGTAATTTCTGGTTGTTCCCTGTACTTCTTGTAGTTTCAGGTTGTTCTCTGTACTTCCTGTAGTTTCCAGTTGTTCCCTGTACTTCTTGTAGTTTCCAATTGTTCCCTGCATTTTCCAGTTATTCCCTGTACTTCCTGTAGTCCCCCACCTAGGATGGGAACTGGTTGCAGGGGGTCTACCAGGTTAAGTGGGATTCGAACTGTAGTTCGGTTTTAGAAGATGTGAAAATCACTTGACAGGAAGTGGACCATTTTCCATTTGTTCCCTGTACCTCCTGTATTTTCCAGTTGTTCTATGTACTTCCTGTAGTTTCCAGTTGTTCCCTTTACCTCTTGTAGTTTCCAGTTGTTCCCTGTACTTTTTGTAGTTTCCAGTTGTTCCCTGTACCTCCTGTAGTTTCCAGTTGTTCCCTGTACTTCTTGTAGTTTCCATTTGTTCCCTGTACCTCCTGTATTTTCCAGTTGTTCTATGTACTTCCTGTAGTTTCCATTTGTTCCCTGTACCTCCTGTATTTTCCAGTTGTTCTATGTACTTCCTGTAGTTTCTAGTTGTTCCCTTTACATCTTGTAGTTTCCAGTTGTTCCCTGTACCTCCTGTAGTTTCCAGTTATTCCCTGTACCTGTTGTAGTTTCCAGTTGTTCCCTGCATTTTCCAGTTATTCCCTGTACTTCCTGTAGTTTCCAGTTGTTCCCTGCATTTTCCAGTTATTCCCTGTACTTCCTGTAGTCCCCCACCTAGGATGGGAACTGGTTGCAGGGGATCTACCAGGTTAAGTGGGATTCGAACTGTAGTTCGGTTTTAGAAGATGTGAAAATCACTTGACAGGAAGTGGACCAGCGTGAATACCCATCAGCCACCTGGGCCTAAGAGAACCAGGGCAAAGAGAAATATCTGAAGTGTTTCCGTTACCGTGGAAGCAGGCCTTCCTATCAGAGTGTGTTCATACCCTACAAACGTACAGTACCTGTGGTAACGCTCCTCGTCTGCTTCCTGTTTCAGCCTTCCTGCACTCGCCTCATCAGCCCGTTTACACCGCCACCAAACACGGAGTCATCGGCTTCTCGCGAGCAATGGCGGTGAGACTCACACTCACTTCACTCTGAGAGTCTGGAGGTTCTGCAGCTCACCGCCAGGTTTTTTGCAGGACGCCTCGGCTCTGGGCGGCTACGGCGTGCGCATCAACGTGCTGTGTCCAGCGTTTGTGGACACGCCGCTGCTGCACTCGGTGGAACAGGAAGACAACATGGGAAAGTTCGTCAAGTTCAAAGACGACTTCAAACGCAGCATGAGCAAGTTTGGAGTTTTACAGTGAGTTCACCCCGATAAAACCCGGTAAAGTACTGCCGATAACCCGGAACAAGAAAATCCACCTGGTAGCTGAGAGTAGATTCCATCACATTGAAGACAAACTCCTTCACCAAGTCCATAGATAAGGAGTTAGGAGGGACAATTTGGACGTACCTCAGGAGACTGTTGTCCCGGTGCAACAAAGATCTTCTTCCCACGTTGTGGGTTGGAACTGCTGACAATGTTAACGAGCTGCGTGTGTGTTGGTCTGCAGGCCGTCGCTCATCGCCGAGGGGATGATGAGGCTGATCATGGACGCTACGTTCCACGGCGCCGTGATGAAGATCACCTGCTCCAAGGGAATCCACTTCCACACCTATGAGCCCATGTCTGCCTGACCCCCGACGCCCGCAGTCCCCAACCGACCCTGAAGTGACCTATGGCTGACCTCCACCCACCCTACGGGCAGCAGGAAGGAGGCGGAGCCTGCGGGGTGAATGATATAAACCAGCCTTTCACAGCTGGTTCATATCGTTTCTTATAATAATTAGTATTGACAAGTGTAACTGGATGGACTGTTTCAATACATGAAGAGAATACGGGAGATATTTATTGATGATTCCATTTTAAAAAATTTGTACTTATATTACAGTAAATGTGTTGGAAGTTGTGGTGTGACGTGTTTTCTTGTGGTTTTTCTTCCAAACACTCGGAGCTGCTCCAGTGTGTGAAATGTGAGTAACCACACTCCTGTGCACCAGGTGGCAGTGTGGAGTCAAGCAGATAAAATTAGGAATTTGAAGACGTGCTCTACTTCTGTCTCTTCACAACGTTTGGCAGCCAAGTAACTGATTACTGGTATAAAATGTTTACTAACACAGGCACTAGTTACCAGTTACCTGCAGACTTGTGAAGCAAGTAACTCCACTACTTTCTACACAAGGAAGCAACGGTTGCCATTATTTTACTGTAGCTTGTACAACACTGTGATGGAGGAACTTTAACGTTGAGATGTTGTGTCTGCAGAGCTTCAGCAGGAAGAGCTGATCTTCACTCAGTCATAAATCTATTTTATTTATCAAATGTGTCGAGGTTTGTTAATGTTTATAAATGTTTAGATATGATCATATTTATTAATGGCTGAAAATCTAAGAGCTTAAAAAACAAACGCTGTTTCATTTTGCAATTCTTTTTTTGAGAAATACTTTGAAAGATGAATTGATGTGTTGTTTCAAAATATACCTGATATACCTTTTGTTTTCCCCAAACTCAGACTAACTGTCATTTCCAGTAAACCAGTAACAAAACACTTTCATTTTCTAAAAGGGATTAATGAAGCTTCTGCTTCTATTTGTTTACAAGTATGTTAATAAAAGAGTCTTAATAAGTGCTCTCTGTTCACCACTAGGGGGCTCTCTCACTCTAAAGTAAGGCAATATTGTTGTACTGTGATTTACAAAAGCACCGTATTTAAATGAAGTTAGAATTGGCTGAAAATGAAGAATGATTAAGAGCCCCATCTAAAAAAGTTTACCACCAGTGGCCACTGAAGGCTGCTGTGTAGTTGTTGTTCTTGGCCTGTAGATTAAATATCTCCCCGGATAAGCAGTAGATTCTTTTTTTATTTTTTTTATTTCAGAGTGTTTTTACAGTTGGTTTCTCGGTGTATTTACATGCCCATAGTGTGAGAAGCCCAGCAGGTGTCCCACCTTCATGATGACGGATGAATTTGGTAGCTACATTCTCAACACGGAACACGCTACGCTAACCAACATCAACAGCTATGGTGGGAAATTCCGATGGCCACGGAAGTTCGGAGCGAAGACGACGTACAGCCGTCTTCCTCCCGCGCTAGAAGGGGTTGATGCGGAGTCCCGTTCCCAGCGGGGAGAAGGGGTTGACTTTAGCCCACATCAGGGCATCGTTGAGCGAGATGGCAGATTTACTGTCCTCCAGCAGGAACACTGGACCCTGAGGACCACCACACACACACACACACACACACACACACACACACACACACACACACACACACACACACACACACACACACACACACACACACACACACACACACACACACACACACACAGAGAGAGAGTCAGTGGAAGAGGTTGAGCTACTCTGCTCACACTTCATATCACACACTGACTGAAACATTTATTCTCAAACGTCTCGATTCTTTACTGTGGTTTGATGTTTGTTGGTGTTTTTCTGAGTCTAAAAAAATAGAATGTTAAATAAACGAGTTTATAGACGATCAGGACGTTAGAGCATCTTCACCCAGTCTGCTGGGTGAACACACACACACACACACACACACACACACACACACACACACACACACACACACACACACACACACCTGTATCCTTTGCCCGGTGAAACAAGACAGCTGCAGGTCAGAGTGACTCGGCAGGTTGGAGCCCGTTACGTAGTCGACCCCGTGAAGAACAAACACATCTGAGAGTGAAAAACCAGAAAACATCAAGCGTGAAAAGTCTTTTACATTATGGACTCTGCTGCCCCCTGCTGGTTACAGTTTTTTACCGTTTGTGCCCTGGATCCTCTTCTGCAGACGGTTGAACTCTTCTCTCTGACTGTCTGATGGAGGTCTGTAGGACAGGGACAGACACACACACACACACACACACACACACACACACACACACACACACACACACACACACACACACACACACACACACACACACACACACACACACACACTCTCTCTTAAATTAAAATTCTTTCCTTGTGAAACAATTTGGTGAAAATTTGGAATGGTGTGTGTGTGTGTGTGTGTGTGTGTGTGTGTGTGTGTGTGTGTGTGTGTGTGTGTGTGTGTGTGTGTGTGTGTGTGTGTGTGTGTGTGTGTGTGTGTGTGTGTGTGTGTGTGTCCTACATGTTGCTGCTCTGCGTGCACGCCCTCCAGGCGTCCAGCTCCACAGAAAGCTGCTCGATCTTCAGAGGAACAGACACCTCCCTCCTCTTTAGCAGCTGACTGAAACACACACACACACACACACACACACACACACACACACACAAAGATGCTATCGGACTTGCAATAAGTGAAAAATGATCACCAGATGTCTGCAGGAGCTTCAACTGCCCAACACAACAACACACAGCTCCACACAACTACAAACAGCCACAGCCTGTTGAACCTGTAATTTAAGCATTTTATTGGGAAAAAAAGCAGCAGTGACTCCATTTGAAAATGGACCCAGTGGTCCCTGGATGCATGTAGCACAGGATTGTGGTGCAATTTGCTGAAAACAATTTGATTTGAATTTTTAGGAAATGTTTTAAAAATTCCCCTACACAGCAATACATGTCATTATCAAAAATATTGACATTGATGCTCGCGTCAATATGGGCCAGTATAGTGTACACAATTAAAAAGAAAAGAGAACATAACCCACCAAATTTAAAATGAAAAAACATTTGTACATATATATGCCACACTTTTCCATATGCACCAGGTGTTTATGTAAACAGGGCAGGAATTTCACTGCAGGACTGCTTTTTTTTTTTTGTTTGTTTGTTTTTTAAGAAAAATATAGTTTTAAACGAGAGAGAGAGAGAAGGCAGGTGAATTACAGTAGAAATACACAAACACTGAGGGTTTTATCTCTGTTGATAAAGTATTTGCTGATTGTGATTCGGAGGAGGAAGATTTCCTCCGCAGGTCGGAGTTACGTGATGCACCTGAACGCATCACCCAGGTTTGTTGGCATGAAGCTCATTAACCATAGAAATCCATAAATTAGCCTCATTCTTTGAGCCGCTGGGGTCAAAGCGTGTGAAAATAGTCTCAGCTTTTATTCTGGAAATAATGTAAAGTTCCAGTACAGCCGTACGTCCCGGTACGCTGAGGGGTAAAATTTCAAATTTAAAAGTGGCGGTACTGCAAACTAGTGGATTCCTGCACACTTAAAACACTGATTAAACGCGATGTCACACATGTCACACATGATGTCACACAAAATTGGAAGGAAAGATCAGAACAACAAACTGCTGATGTTAGTAGTCGCTGGGAGGACGAGTCAGGAGGAGGTGGGAGGAGGAGGAGTCAGGAGGAATCAGGAGGAGTCAGGAGGAGGTGAGAGGAGGACGAGTCAGGAGGAATCAGGAGGAGTCAGGAGGAGGTGAGAGGAGGAGGTGGGAGGAGTCAGGAGGAGGTGGGAGGAGGACGAGTCAGGAGGAGTCAGGAGGAGGTGAGAGGAGGAGGTGTGAGGAGTCAGGAGGAGTCAGGAGGAGGAGTCAGGAGGAGGACTCAGGAGGAGGACTCAGGAGGAGTCAGGAGGAAGTGGGAGGAGGAGAAGTCAGGAGGAGTCAGGAGGAGGTGTCAGGAGGAGGAGTCAGGAGGAGGTAGGAGGAGTCAGGAGGAGTCTGGAGGAGGTGGGAGGAGGAGGAGTCCGGAGGAGGACTCAGGAGGAGGTGGGAGGAGGAGTTGGGCTTTTATGTGATCAGCGTACAATATGATAAGATAATGGTCATGGCTCTGTGTGATGGGGGTGATCACTGGTACTGCTGACGTGCTGCTGTGCTTCACAGTGATTGGCTGATGGGCGGGGTCACTGAGGCTTACTCCAGTAAAACGTACGTACACACACACACACACACACACACACACACACACACACACACACACACACACACACACACACACACACACACACACACACATGTCTCTACCTGGTGTATTCATAGAGAGCAGGCACAATGCTGGAGTATTGTCTTCTGATGGCCAGCAGCCCTCCGATGTAACCGCACAGGATCAAGAGCTCGCTGCGAACTCTATACACACACACACACACACACACACACACACACACACACACACACACACACACACACACAGATTAACATCACAGTCAGTGTGCGTTCTGTTGGGAGGAGACGTTCAGTGGTTCGTACTCAGTGAACGAGGCCGTGATGAGCTGGTCTGTCCGAATGTAGCTCATCAGGTCAAGAACCGGCTGGACGCCATCCACTGTCCAATCAGAGCCAGCCAGCTGCTCTGTGGAGGGAACATCACAAATCCAGTCACTGAGCAGGGAGCACACATGTAATAGATTACTCTGTGGGAGCGTGTCTCACAGCTCAGAGTTTGTTGTGTCTGTCATCATGAATCAATTGATTTATAACGATGAGGTCATGTGATCTCTGTCAAAAACACAAGAAGTTTCAGCTGTGATGAGCCGTTAAAGGATGAAGGAATAAAAGACGGTTTCAGGCTGTTATAGGAAACAATCACACAGCTCTTTTTTTCTGCGTTGGTTTTTTTTTTCCTCAGATCTACTGTGACATGTGTCATGGATCAGACGTTCACATACATAACCTGGAATAGACAAAGACCCAGAACCATACAGACCTCTAACCAACAGCCCCCCCACCCCCACCCCCCTACCCCCGATACCTTTGACTTGCTGGATCCCGAGGATCAGAGCCTGTTGGGGCTCAGAACTCAGCAGGTGAAACTTCACAGCAGCAAACAGATCGCCTTCACTGAGGGCAGCTTCAGCTAGACAACCACAGTCCTCCAGGGAGGGAAGCTCACACTGACACACACACACACACACACACACACACACACACACACACACACACACACACACACACACACACACACTTCATGTGACCCAAAGTGCATTTATGTGTAATATACATAAAATATTTGTGTCACTTAAATAATTTGAAAAAAGACTGTCACGTTTCAGTGTTTCGGTGTTGTGGTGTTTCAGTGTTGTGGTGTTCAGTGTTGTGGTGTTTCAGTGTTGTGGTGTTTCAGTGTTGTGGTGTTTCAGTGTTGTGGTGTTTAGTGTTGTGGTGTTTAGTGTGCTGAGTTTAGATGTTTGCGCTCCACCACACAGTAACAGCGACTCACCCGCCGGTGCAACTGGTCGACTTCAGCTGCACTTCCTGGATAAAACGCACACAGCTTGGCCAACAAGACGTGATTATCAGGAATCATCTGCAGCAGGTCGGCTGACAGCTCCCTGAACATAACACACACACACACACACACACACACACACACACACACACACACACACACACACACACACACACACACACACAGTGGTTAACAGACACACACAGTTAGACTCTGATTGGAGAATCTTTTCCCACAATCTGTCTATCCTATGATTCCTCTCATCCTGTCCTCTGACCCCACCCGAACAACAGGAAGTCTCCTCCTCCTCCTCCTCCTCCTCCTCCTCCTCTCAGTTCTGCAAAAGTTCCTTCCTGGTCAAATTAAGCGTCTCCTTCTTGTTCGTGGGGAATTTGGTATATTTCTTTTCTCTCTAAGTGCCTTGAAAGGACTGTTGTTCTTGGCGCTATATAAATAAAGTTGAATTGAACTGAACACTGACTCTACCCTATGTGAGGGTGTGTTCGTACCACGTAGACGTCGCCATGTATTTCCTGGCCAGCAGTTCCAAGCAGTAAGCTGTGCTCTGATTGGCTGCTTCGCCTAGGACGATGCCCACGCAGCCGGCCAGCTCCAGCTCGTTCCCTCGGATCAGACTGGACATGGCGAGCTGCACACACACACACACACACACACACACACACACACACACACACACACAGTTCAGCCGGACTGCTCTCTACACACACCTGACAGCGACATGCTGCACATTGTACCTGCACATCGTCCACAGCAAGGTGGCAGCAGGCCGCCAGGACTGAACATCCATCCTGAAAGTACCACTCAGCCAGATCCTGACAGACCGACCGCAGGAGGCTGCAGGAGGAGGAGGAGTAGCAGGAGGAGGAGGAGGAGAAGAATTAAAGTTCTGTAATGCTTGTTCAGTGGTAGTTGATTTTTCATTAGCTGGAGCAGTTTTCAGCTAATGCAAACAGTCACGTAAGAAGTTCATTGCTTTTTATTCGTCGGAGGTAAAAACAAGTGATCCCGCTATTAGCTTTAGCGTTAGTCAAAGCTACTCTCTCCAATAAAGAGCTCTGTTGCTGTTTGACTAAACTCCTGTTTACTGGAGGCGGAGCCTCATTAATCCTAAACTAACTCAGTCGTCCTGACAGCAACATGAAGCGATGCAGCTTTAGCATGTATCCACTGTCGCTATGATGAGCTTTAGCATGTATCCACTGTCACTATGATGAGCTTTAGCATGTATCCACTGTCGCTATGATGAGCTTTAGCATGTATCCACTGTCGCTATGATGAGCTTTAGCATGTATCCACTGTCGCTGGAATGAGCTTTAACATGTATCCACTGTCGCTATGATGAGCTTTAGCATGCTTACATAGAAGCTTTGAAACAAAGATTCATTCACTCCCTTCCTGAGCACTCTCATTATCAGTTTGTTTCAAGAAGAGGAGTCACCCCGATCATAGAGCATCTTCCTTCTAATGACGAACATCAGGAGAGAAGCAATCAGACTGACAGTTGAGCTGATGTGTGTCAGTGTGATGGTGTGTAACCTGTGGTATTGTTGTCTGTTGTCCACATCGTTCATGGTGTGGTTGACAGAGGAGGTCTGAGGAGCGCGGATGTTTCCTTCACAAGCTCCCTGAAAGTTTGAATTCTCTGTTACTGTCTTGTTTATTTATTTGTTTCATCTGTGACACCATCTCACCCCCTCATCTCCCACCACCACCACCATGCCCCCTCACACCACCCCCTCGCCCCAGTCATGCCCCCTCCTGGCCCCTCCTACCTGTGCTATCAGCACAGCCTCCAGCAGTTGGCCCCGCCCCGTGAAGAACGTCACCAGCTTCTTGATGTCTCCTGTGGCGATGCAGTAAGGGATGGCGTCGTCATTATCCTCCGCCATGAGCTGGTCAGCTCTCCTACAACACACACACACACACACACACACACACACACACACACACACACACACACACACACACACACACACACACACACACACACACACACACACACACACACACACACACACACACTCATCAGATCTGTGAGTGTGTGTGTGTGTGTGTGTGTGTGTGTGTTATACCTGTACCAGCTGCTCTAAGAGGTGTTTTAATGTATTATCAAATTCTTTAAAACAAATTTGGAATAAAAAACATCAGATTTGCAAATTTCTCCTTGTTTCTGAACAGTGTCCCAGGTATTTAGGTATTTTGGCACAGGCATTGTATTGAACCAGTGTAGTGCAGTGACTGGATAAGAGTAGTTGGTTACAGGTGAAGAGTAGTGAGTTTACCGCTGCATGAGTTTCTTCCAGTACTTCATGGAGACTCCGGGAGCCACAGACAGAGCCTTCTCCCACTGGAAACACACAGTGAAGTACAACCAACCTGCAAACACCACTTTGACCTTTGACCTGCTTCAAACGCTTCATTCACACACAGAGTTAGTTCTGAAGCTGAAAACTCTCCTGGGGGCAGACACACACACACGCACCTGTCCCAGCTCCACCATCAGCTCACAGTAGCGTTGAGTCTGTCCCAGTCTCAGGTGAATATCTGCTGCTTCCTTCAGTTGCTCCTCTTTGCTCGGAGCTCCGATTCCACCTCCAAACTTAGACATCTTGACGATGGTCAGCTCCTGAGCTTCAGACTGACACACACACATCAGCCTCAGTGAGTCACAGCCCACACACACACACACACACACACACACACACACACACACACACACACACACACACACACCGCTCCGCACATAGAGACTAAATCATTCCGTCAATGAATGAGCTTCATCTCTGACAATCACTCTACACCTCTGTGGAGTTTTCTTGTGTAGGAGTTGTGTAGTTGTGTAGTACTCCGACAGCGCCTTGCATGGCCGCAGCCTCAATTGGTGTGTGAATGTGTGTGTGAATGGATGAATGTGATTAACGTTGGAAAGCGCTGTGGGGCTGCTGACGCAGTTGAAAGAAAGCACAATATAGGTGAAGTCCATTTTCCATTTAACTAGTTGCATAGTAGTTTTGTAGTTGTGCAGCAGTTGTTTAGTACTAGATGTGTAGTAGTTGTGTAGTACTAGGTGTGTAGTAGTTGTGTAGTTGCAGGGGCTCACAGTTTTGAACTTGAGCAGGTGCTTCATGTGCATCACTCCTTTGCTGTAACTGTTGGGCAGCAGCGAGTCATCCTGACCGTTAATCACTGAAACCAAATCCCACAGATTGCTGCTGCCCCCTGGAGGCTGGGAGGAGCACACACACACACACAAAGACGAACACAAACAAACACAAGTTAATTTAGCAAGTATTAATGTGGATTACTTGTGAATTACTCTTGGATTACTCCTTGGATTAGTTACTGTCTTACTGAGAAGCACTCGGAGAACCAGCGGAGCTTCTTCCCACGGACGTCCAGACTCAGCTTGTCCAGCTCCTGCTTCACATCTCGAGAAACTTTCCCGCAGAGCAGCGGCGGAGAGCCAGGAACCATCGCCATGTCTAAAGACAGAGGCGGCAGTTTGAAGCGGGACAGGATGAGGCGGGACAGGATGAGGCGGGACAGGAAGTGGCGGGGACGAGAACAGGAAGTGAAACTCACCTGTGTTCCCAATGACCTTCTCCCACGGCCGCTCTGTCAGCACATTGAGCAACAGCGGGGAGATGAGCGGCGTCAGAGACCACAGACGCACCGTGCTGTCTCTGCTGCAGCTCGCCATGGTGAACGGGCGCTGAGGGTGGCATGTCAGGCCTGCACACAGGACACACACAATACACACATGACACACTCATCAAACACACACGACACACACATGACATACAAAAAACACACGACACACACAATACACACATGATACACACATCAAAAACACAATACACACATACAACACATATGATACACACATAAAACACACGTGATACACACACGTCAGTCATTGTCTCACCGTAAACGTCGGCCCCGTGGTCAAACACTGTGTCCAAACATGTGCCGTCTCTGGTATCCCACACACGGATCGTATAATCCCAAGAACCTGTCAAATATCACACACACACACACACACACACACACACACACACACACACACACACACACACACACACACACACACACACACACACACACACACACACACACAATCATTTTTTAAATCCTCCATGTTTCAGACTTTCAATGCAACAAAAGTTCAAACTGTACTGTTGGTGTAATAACACTTCTGTCCACTGGGTGGCAGCACTGTGTCACTTTCTACCATATAAGGAGCGGGTAGTGCAGGAGTGCCGGTTTATTTAACGGTGGAACTGGAGGGTACAATGTTCCAGTGAGCAGAGCAGAGGATCGTGTCAGTAAAGTGTTTTCACCTGATATGAGGAGGTACGGCACCTCAGTGTTCCACATTAGACCTCGAACAGGAGCCGTGTGACCACTCAACACGTTGATACAAGCATCCTGTGTGTAGTCCCAGATACGGACAGTCCTGCACACACACACACACACACACACACACACACACACACACACACACACAGGTGAACAAGCTGCTGTTTGTCACTTTTTAGAATTTACTAGCCGTTCTCCCACAAAGTGAACATTCTATACCGCTAAATACGGCATCCTCTGCGTACGTAGGAGGCTCATCTACACAAACAGACACTGAGTGAACCTGTACCACGAGGCGCTGACAGGTTCACTCCCTGCTCTTCTCTCTGTGTCGTTACATCGGCATAGCATCCCCTAGTGGTCAGACATGTAAACTACTTTGTAAAGTGTTCCTGTGTACGAGGATCATCGTGAGGAACAACGCGGGAACCTTTCAAAAAACAGGAATGAGAACGTAGACGGTCGAGGCTGAGCTGAACATCACCACTCACCCGTCGTCGGACCCGGAGCACAGGATCCCTTCTCTGAGCGGAGACCAGCGGACGTGGAACACCTTGGCCAGGTGTCCAGTGAAGACCTTGAGAGGCTGGTCTGAGCTGGTGGCCAGGTAGTAAACACGCACATTCTTGTCCTCACAGCCGGTGGCAATCATGTCCCTGCAGAGACCAGGAACATGTGAAACACTCCTGCTATCGGTACAACGGCCTGAACGATTCAATCTGAGAATCCAGACATGAAGTCGCAGCCTGTGTGCGATTCCTTACTTGTTGTTTTGGCTCCAGTCGCACCCGAACACGGCAGCAGGGTGTTTGTACTTGTGGAGGATTTTCCCGTCGATGGTTCGGATGATGCTGCGCTCAGGAACACAACACACACACACACACACACACACACACACACACACACACACACACACACACACACACACACACACACACACACACACACGAGTGAGTCGGCACCACAAACACAAGGATCGTCACGGCGGCTCACAGCCGTCCTACCAGAATCCGTCTCCACTGCAGGTGGCGATCCTCTTGGAGTCCTTGTGGCTCCAGGAGATGCAGAAGATCCCGTTCTTGCCGTGCTGGAGGGAGACGGAGCAGAATGAAACACACCGAGGAGCACAGGGGGCGACAGCTTGTGTTTTTCAAGGGGTCACCACAGTGACCTCCAGGGTCACACAACTGATCCATCAGTCACATTTGTAACGTGAGCTTCAGGTGTCGCGGGAACAACTGAAGATCAGTCACCTCATTAAAGCGAGTGATGATCTTTCCCTTCCTCACGTCCCAGATAAACGCTCCGTTCCGAGACGTTGCCCCGGCGATACAGTTCAGATCTCCTTCAGGAAAACACCAAAACACCGGAGTCAGCCGCCTCAACGCGAGTGCTTTCACCGATTCAGTCCAGGACATTAACGCTAATTGATGTAAACGAGACGTAGAGACGTTGCCATAGAAGTGGAGGAGCACTGCGATGCACAAATCAGAACCCCTCAGAGGAACCGATATTGATTTACTATGAGAGCAAGAAGCACTGGAAACACTTCTGTCTCTTCTTCTGATGTTTGACCTGTGAGTCGTTTGCTGTGACTCCTGGAGGAACATGAATACTTTCAGGAAATATAAACTCAGCCAAGTTTGTACTTCAGTGATTTGTAGTATTCCTACTATTCCAGATATTCACAGTACTCTTGGTGTAAAGTGTGTGTTCAGCCTAAGTATGAATGAAACGTCCAGTGGAAGTAGAGAAATGAGTCCTTCTCTATGATAATGTGTGTGTGTTGTGCTGAATGTTCCTAATACAGCGGACGGAGGACACACACTCCAACATTGAACGGAATATTTCAGATAAAATACTTCAAACTGCTTTCATGAGAAAGACTTACCTGGGGCCCAGGACAATGAATAAACTACTCCCTCGTTGCCGGGCGACGTGGAAACAGCCGTGAGAGTGTTGGTGTCCCAGATTTTAATAGTTCCATCAAAGCTGGCTGTGGCGAGCAAGTTTGGATCGTCCGGCTTAAATTTACAGTCAAAAATGGTTTCTACATGACCCTGAAACACACACACACACACACACACACACACACACACACACACACACACACACACACACACACACACACACACACACACACACACATGTTCCTGTGGTCTTTCATGTATCAGCGTCTCTGAATGTCTCTGTGTGACGTTACCAGGTCTCGCAGGAACTCCCACTTCTTGGCGCCCATGTCGTAGAGGCCAACGCCCCCGTCCATGAAGCAGCAGACGGCGTGGCCCGGCGGCAGGGAGAAGGAGCGGTTCTGGGACAGCGTCGGAGGAGGGACGGCCTCGCTGGTGGAGCTGGTGTGTTGGCTTTTACTGGGAGAGCTGGAAGTCTGTGCTTCAGAACCAGAGCACAAGTCAGAGCTGCAGGCTCCGCCCCCAGAGGGGAAAATTGGCATTCTCCTCCATCTACCTTCGTCAGTCCTTTCTCTGATTTATTCTGTCCTGCTTTAGCCGGTACACTCTCTTTCTCAGACAGCATACACTGTTGTCCTGGAGAAAATACTATTTATGAACTGAAAGTATTGACAACACAGTCTCTCTCACTTGGAGTCGAACAGAGAAACTTGCTCTGTACCAACGTGAACTAATTGAACTGGACAAATTAAATATATTTGGTTATTGACTTTATAAAGTGTTTTGTTCTTTAATGCTTAACTTTCATCTTGGGTTTCTAGAACGTGACACATTTCTCCTCCTCTCCTCCTCCTCTCATTCTCCTCCTCTACCTACCTTTCTTGGCGAGAGGTGAGTTGAAGACATGCAGAGCATGAAATCCGGTTTTCTTCAGTTTGAAACTGTCCAACGGAGTCGAACGAGACACATTCCAAACCCTCAAAACCCCGACTTGTGAGTCTAAACACACACACACATTATGAATGAATGAGATGGTGATGAACGTGTGATTACCTCTGGTGATGAACGTGTGATTACCTCCGGTGATGAAGGTGCCCGGGGCGGAGGGAACCCAGGCCAGACACTGAACAGAAGCTGCAGCTGAAGGGAAGCAGAAGGAGGTGATACAGGCCAGAGCTTCACTGTCCACCAGCCGGATCCCATTATGGAGGTTTGACACTGTCAGAAAGACATAAAGTCACAGTTACCTCTTACTTTTAAAGTAACTAGTTACTCTCCTGCTGTATGATGGTGGTGTTGCGGAGTGCGTTTTGTCTGGATGCTGACCCAGCAGGTAGTCTGCCGACAGAGGGTCCCACTCCAGGGCGCTGATGGGGTCTTCCTCGTCCGTCCCCTCTAGCGACTCTGGACGCAGCACGTGTTTCTGACTCTTGCTGCCTGAAGGCAGCAGCACAATGTCTGTGATGGACCGCAGCAATCCAACAGCATCCAACAGCATCCAACAGCATCCAACAGCATCCAACAGCATCCAACAGCATCCAACAGCATCCAACAGCATCCAACAGCAGCACATTGAAATGTTAGATTCACATGTCAATACTTTAACCAAACGGTTTGACACAGAGAGACTCCTCTGCACGGCTCCAGTGAAACTCAGACGCTGCATGAAGGTGGAGGAGGAAGGTAGAGGATGAAGGTAGAGGATGAAGGTAGAGCATGAAGATGGAGGATGAAGATGGAGGATGACGAGAGGTTTCTTACCTGGCTGGAAGACAGACAGGCTTCCGTCCGTGTGTCCGAACACCAGTTTGCCCCTCTTGGAGGGATGCCATCTGAACAGGCAGATGTCGGACAGGAAGGAGTGGGCCTCCTTGTGCACAGTGACTCCAGGCTCCGCCCCCCGGAACGCCCACAGGTACAAGGGGCCGCGCTGCGACACGAAGGCCACGCCCTCCGTCGAGTTCCAGCACCAGCTGACCGACACCGGGACGCCTGAGGAGACGCACAATGAGCTTCCTGTCCTCCTCCTGTTCTCCCCCTATTCACCTCCTGTCCTCCTCCTGTCCTCCTTCTTGTTCTCATCCTGTTCTCCTCCTGTTCTCCTCCTGTCCTCCTTCTTGTTCTCCTCCTGTTCTCCTCCTGTTCCGCCTCTCCTGTTCTCCTCCAGTCCTCCCCCTGTCTTCTTCCTGTCCTCCTGCTCCTCCTCCTGTACCTCTGTTCTCCTGCTCCTCCTGCTCCTCACCTTTAGTGTTGTCCAGCCGTGCCACGGCCTTCTTCTCGGCGACATTCCACACAATGAGCAGATTGTCTGCGGAGGCCGAGGCGAAGAGGTCGCAATGATCTGGACTCCAACTGAAGGCTGTGATGGTTTTCTTATGCTCAGACATGATGGAGCTCAACTTGAACTCATTGTACTGCTGGTCCAACTGCAGAGGAGGAGCAGGGGGAGGACAGGAGGAGGACAGGAGGAAGAGCAGGGGGAGGACAGGAGGAGGACAGGAGGAGGACAGGAGGAAGACAGGAGGAGGAGCAGGGGGAGGACAGGAGGAGGATGAGGGGCGGAAGAGACAAAGTTAATTCATGTCACACACACACACACACACACACACACACACACACACACACACACACACACACACACACACACACACACACACACACACACACACACCTGGTAGATGTATATAGCCAAAGTAGCACAGTAGGCGAATCGATCTCCGCTGGCTGCACACACATCTTTGTTCCATGGTTGACATCCTGCCGCCAGCAGACCAACCTGCTTCACTCTGGCCATCCTCACCTGCACGCAGAAAACACACACACACACACACACACACACACACACACACACACACACACACACACACACACACACACACACACACACACACACACACACGCATTAACCACAGTTGTGTGTGTTTCAGTTTTCTGCTGGGGGAACACCCTCCACCGGCTGGTTACCTATGGAGGCGTCCCCGATGCCGCCTCAGTTGTCGGAGACACTCGCCGACACTAAGGAAAGTAAACAGAGGAAATACCCCGAGAGCCTGGCAGAGCAGGGATGCAAAATGGTTCAACTGAATACATTTCAGAATCAATTTTAACACCTTAAAATTTACCATACAAAACGGATGAGAGAGGCACCTCATGGAGGAGATCAAAAGAGATCTGCATCTGTTGCCATGGAGACGCTCCCTGCTAAGCGTTTCACACAGTGATGTAGCCACCAGACAGGCTAGTTAGCATTGATATGAGCTAATAGCTATCATGCTCGCCATGCTAAGTCGCGTGGCCGTTTTAGTTCTGTCAAGTGAACAACAGTGAAAATGTTTGTCGACAAACTAAAAAAAGAAAGTTTCTCAAATCATGACTTCACCACACTGATACGTCTGACTTGTTTATGCTAATAGCGTCAAGGCTAACTGTTTTAGCCTGGAGGCTAATTATTTACCATCTACTTTGCTCCAGACTAAAACCTCAGACAGAAACAGGACGGAGCTTCTGTGTTCATAACTGTGTAATTTGGTTTGTTCCAAGACGCTTACTGAGGTGTGTCAACCAGAGTAATACCGCTGAGGACCTGCGGGGGCAGACATAGCTTCTTTAATACCCTACACTGCCCTCTACTGGATGATTTGACAAGTACATTTGAAACACACCTACTAATCTATGTGCCTAAACAGATCATCAATGCTGCCTGATTCCACTTATCGTCTCCAGACTCCGTTTGAGACTCGATTCCCTGTAGCTTTATTTTATTTATTTCTACCAGCTGATGTGTCGCCTGCAGCCACTGACAGCAGTCAGGTGGATCTACAGGTTGGACATAAGATGATTACAGGAAGGATTGGATTAATCTGTCCTCTGATTGGCTCAGACTGCCGCTGAGCTGCAGTAGATCAGTACCAGCACTCTGGAAGACGAGTAACAGAGTAACAGAGTAACAGAGTACAGTTACTCCTCCAGGCAATGCTGGAGTTGTACTCTGCTAGATACTGCAGACACAAAGTGGGAGAAGATTCCAGTAACTGTAACTGAATGACTGGTTTCACGGCAGTAACTATGGCAGCGTGCAGAGAGCAGAGAGACGTAGCTCCTGTTTCACTGCGGATTCTTCTGAAGGCAGACGGCTGATTGTTGGTCTGAATCGCAGAGCGGCGAGGTGACGGAGCGAGGCGTCCCCTTCAAAGCACCTGTTAGCCTGTTAGCTCGTCCTGTCAGGTGCAAATGGGCTGATTTACATTCACATCTGTCCTGCAGCCGAAATCCTGGACTCACTAATGATCAGCTGCACCGAAACGTGTGAAACTCTGACGGAGGAAGGGCTGCCGCTGAGGCAAATCTGTTTCCTGCTTCTCTTAT
This sequence comes from Lipophrys pholis, assembly GCF_963383615.2. Taxonomy (NCBI): domain Eukaryota; kingdom Metazoa; phylum Chordata; class Actinopteri; order Blenniiformes; family Blenniidae; genus Lipophrys; species Lipophrys pholis. The sequence goes on from NC_137628.1 coordinate 29,215,150, forward strand.
CGTCCTTCTTTGCTCTTTGCAAACTCAAACACATAAAAGAAGACACTCGCTTCCTCTTTTCAATATGAAGGGAATGAGGCATCGCTTGTGTCCCTGTTTGACCTGCAGGAGGCGCCATCACACACACGCAAACACACACAGAATGAATGGCTGCTTCTGCAGTTAAATTTTGTGTGTGTGTGTGTGTGTGATGTGTGCAGCAGGTTCCAGATCCACCGATGAAGAGGAGCAGGTGAAGAGGAGCAGATGAAGAGGAGCAGTGCTGATGAGGTAGAGAGTCTTGCTCATGGACCCACAGCAGTTATGTGTCAGCTATGGGATTGAAACCTGTGACCTTCTCTAACTTGTATTCCTCCAATCTGCCATGAACAGGTGAGGCTCTGCTGGGATTTGAACCAAGGATCTTCTGTTCACCAGAAAACACTGAGCACCAGTGTGGGGTTGACCTCATGACCTTTTGGTCTCTCGCACCACACTCGGACCGGGGACTGAACTAGACCATGATGACTAGACGTGACTAGAGGACAGTGAAGACTAGATGTGACTAGAGGACAATGAAGACTAGAGGACAGTGGTGACTAGAGGTGACTAGAGGACAGTGATGACTAGAGGTGACTAGAGGACAGTGATGACTAGAGGACAGTGATGACTAGAGGTGACTAGAGGACAGTGATGACTAGAGGTGAGTAGAGGACAGTGATGACTAGAGGTGACTAGAGGACAGTGATGACTAGAGGACAGTGATGACTAGAGGTAACTAGAGGACAATGAAGACTAGAGGACAGTGATGACTAGAGGTGAGTAGAGGACAGTGATGACCAGGGGTGACTAGAGGATAGTGCTGACTAGAGGTAACTAGAGGACAGTGAAGACTAGAGGACAGTGCTGACTAGAGGTAACTAGAGGACAATGAAGACTAAAGGACAGTGATGACTAGAGGTGACTAGAGAACAGTGAAGACCAAAGGACAGTGGAGACTATAGGTGACTAGAGGATAGTGAAGACTAGAGGACAGTGAAGACTAGAGGACAGTGATGACTAGAGAACAGCGAAGACTAAAGGACAGCGAAGACTAGAGGTGACTAGCGGACGGTGAGAAACCTGTTCCATTCCAGCTGAGCTTCAGTGAAGTTTTCCTTCCTACAAAGATCCACTAAATAAAACCGATCATGTCTGTAACGGATTATTCTCCCACTGAGCAAGACGTCCATAGACGTCCATAGACTTCCAAGACACGTCCGTCTGTCCACACCATAATCTGGTGGTCTATTTGACACTAGAACTAGGTGACACATGACACATAAAAATGATGGACATCTAAGACAGCCAGAATCAATAGAAAGGTCACAAGCTGTCTGTCCAACTGCCTGTAGAATTATTGATTTGTCTAAAATAACAAGGGAAGCATGTGAAGTTCAATGGACAACGTCTGAGTTAAGACCATTGTTTGCTTTGGTCACAAGACATTGAACTTTTAAATTCTCCACGGAGAAACTCGCCACTTTGATAACCTCTCATCTTGTAAATACAACTATGTACATGAGTAAATATTTTGGCGCACCGGTTGGCAGTCTCGCTTTAGAGACTGAAGATTGTGGGACGGAAGGTGTGTGTGTGTGTGTGTGTGTGTGTGTGTGTGTGTGTGTGTGTGTGTGTGTGTGTGTGTGTGTGTGTGTGTGTGTGTGTGTGTGTGTGTGTGTGTGTGTGTGTCCTGTGATAGAATGATAACCTGTCCTCATTCTTTTTAAACGTATTTTCATTGACGTCCAGACTAGACGTCTAAAAACCTTTAATTCTGGTTCACGTCTCCTGGACGTATAGACACGATGACGTGTTTGGGACTTTTCGCTCAGTGGACTTCTTCTAATCTTCAGACTGAATTTGCATGGAAGCTGCAGGTCTGGACCGCCGCTCAGGGAGAACATGAATCCTCCACTCAGACCGGCTGCGTGTCATTAGAACACACCTGAACGCAGTGGCACCGGGACCCAACGTTCGATTCACGTTTCGCCGTTTTCTGGACGTGATGATCGAGGACAAGCCGCCTCCCGCACGCTGAGACGCGGGGGTGATGGAATGAAGCGCCTCTCACACGGTTTGACTCCGTCTGCCGTTTTGTTTTGATTCCTAAATATTTGGGGGATCAACAGGTTTCACTAATCCGCGTGTACGCGACGGGCACGCGCGCGGCTCTCCGGGGCTCGCGCGCCGGACACACCTGCGCTCCCACGGCCTCCGTGATTCCCTGCCGCTCGCACTCACCTGCCCGGACGTTCCGGTGCTCGGTGTCCGGTCAGTCGGTGCAGCTCATGTGAGCGTTGCCTCCCGCCGCGGACAGGCTCGTGCAGGGCGGACAGCTCCAGGTGCTGAAAACGCTCGTGCGCTGCGTCCTGCATAAGGAGGGCGGTGACGGAGGCTGTGATTGGTGGAGAGGGGAGGGAGGCTGGGTCGTGATTGGCTGAGCGGAGTGTCGCTATGAGCTGAACATGACGTGTGACTATATTACAGCTCTTGCGCGTGCGCAGGACTGATTAACACGCTAAATCACATCTTTACCTCAGTACGTTATGTGTTACTTTTAATGATGAATCTGTCACTTCCTGTACGATTTAAAGGAATATCTGTCGATAAACTTGACAGAGGGAGCTTTTCGCAGTAAATTATGAAATATTTTATTGAAATAAAACAAAATGTGTAAAAGACGATGTGAGCCTATCAGCGAGACACTTTATGACCATAAACATGAAGAACTTTGCTTAGTCCAGATCTAAAAACATGGAAATAGTAGAAGTCCTACTTTCTTTTGCCTCCATCCATCCAGCCATCATCCATCATTCATCCATCCAACATCAATCACCCACCCATCAATTGTCCATCCATCCATCCATCCATCCATCCATTCATTCTCACCATCAGGTCCATGAATTTGGTGACTGTGACACTTTATTCCAGTTCCTGTACCTTCGTAGACGACTTCCTGTACCTTCGTAGACGACTTCCTGTACCTTTGAAGGAACACCTCTTGCATCTTTCCATGTGGCTTTGTATTCCTTTTTTTTTTTCCCTTTACTCATTGATTTCTCTTATATACTGTACATTTCAACACTCTTTGGTGGCTGCTCTATAATCTCCTCTGTTGTTTGAAGAATAAAACACTTTGTAATCCATTTCTTGGAAATGTTTAGACCAATTCCTGGAAACATGCACACCACTTCCTGTACCTCGAGTCAATTCAGTCTCCTCAATATAGTGTCACATACGACACAGTCATCTCAAGATGCTTCAATAAAGAAAAACCGTCCTGTCTCTTTGTACACCACTTCATATAACTTTGTTGATCACTTCCTGGAAACCTGTACTCCACTTCCTGTACCTTTTCTGAATACATCCGGTACCTTTGCAGACCACTTCCTTTGCCTCTGCGCACCACACCCCGACCCCGACCAGATACTGAGGTTCTGCTGCAACTGGGAACAAAAAGGGGCGAGATAAAGAATGTAATTCTATTTGATCATTATCATTTGGAAATGGATTATTAGTAATATTATCATCGATATTTCCTTAATAAATGTGCATTTCTTGTCATTTTAGTTTTAGAATTTTCATTCGCCAAACTTGAATGAAAATTTGCAAAAATCACATTTTAACAGTTTCAGCATTTGGAAATATAGGATCAATCACTCCTGGCTCCTTTAATTATTTAATACCCAAGCAACAGAAAGAAAACAGAAACTGAGTTTCCGGTACCCTCGGACTCGGGTGCGACTTTGTTTGGGAAAAGACTGTATTTGTCAGTTTTTTTGCGAAAAGTCATCTTTAATGAATTTGTAGTATTGATCTGATCGACTCTACATGAAGACAAAAATCTGCTAAAAGTACATTTTGCCTATTTGTGCAATTTTTTAAGGGCAATCTATCTTTCTAGAAATTGGGGGCTTCGCCAAAACACCACCAATAATAATAAAAGCAGCCAAAGGAAACGTGTTTTTTAAACCAACTTATTTGATAATTCAGTTGATTACAAGCGATTCAACTGAAACCATAAATGTTGGACAAAACAAACAAACAAACACCAAATTCCATCTAGCTTTGGTACAAATATGTTTTATAATGCTGGAACTTTTAAAGTTTGGTCAAACAAAGTCGTAATTCCCCCCAAAATGATTGGTGCCATGAGAAAACGGCTTTTTTCTGCGTACATTGAGTAGTCTTAACCCTTTTTTAACAGTCTGGTGATGGTTACTAAAATGCAAAAAGAAAAAGCTAAAGACACCTATGATGATCACCGATAGAGAGCTGCGAGAAGGAAATGTGAAGCTGGGGTGTCAAGAAAAAAAACAACCTGTGTTGAATCGTAGTAGAGCTCCAGAGATCTAACCAGTGGCCTCCACTCTATATTATGTTCAAGTTTAAGCGTCCTCTTGGTCTTTCCTATTATATGCACTTGTTGGCCACTTCCTGTATCTTTTATAAAGCACTTCCTGGAAATGTGTGGTCCACTTCCTGCCCTTTTGAGCACTGCCCTCTATATGATGCTGATTTTATTTATCTAGCACAAAATACAAAAAAATCACCTCAAAGAACTTTCACAGGGAAAAAATATAACCCAACTTCCTGTACATTTGAACACCACTTCCTGCCTGCTAGAGAAGCTCTTTGCACTCCATCTTTTACTTTATCAACAGATTTGAACAGAATTAAAAGTTGAAACAATATTGGGGTTTTTTCGCCCCAATACACATCACAATTTGTAAACCGTGGAAGCCTGAAATGGATCATCGATCAGTGAAATGACACCCATTAGTGAAGGTTTTGAATATATTGAACTACTTTGTGAAATAAATCTTTTCATTTAAGAATTCATCTCATTTTGAAATTTTAAAAAGGTAACCCTTGTAGTGAGAAGCTCAGTTTTTCTTTCCAGATGTTTGGATCACTGAGCAGTAGTCGACTCTGGTAGAATGACGTTTAGTTCCTCACATCAAGTAGATTTAACGGGCACACTAAATAAAAACAAAAAAACTCTTGAAATCAGGCCTGTATAAATAGTGAAACCGTCACATGCAGAGATCAGACTCAGGTTTATTTCATCACAACGAATTTGAGTGTATCTGCAAAAATTTCACTTTTGGGGGGGGTCGGTTTACATGGCACGTGTTCTGATCCACTGTATCTGTAAAGTTTTTAATCCGGCTCCCAAGGTGGAAAGATTCTTTCACGGCGCAAATCCCTCCTGCAGACTGATGGAGGAAACAGTGCCTGTTACTGCGGTGTCCTCCAGTGGCCCGGCCTAGTAACTACATCGTTGTCTCCGTGTCCTCTGCTGCAGTGGAAACGCACTTTTTTAGCGGATTGTTGTCATGTGAAACATTGTCGTGTAAACAGGGCCTGAAAGCTGGAGAACCTGAGAACTCTGAAAAGACCGCTTCGGCTCCTAATGGTTTGATTTTAACCACAAACAGTCAAGAGTGGTGCAGCCATCAGGGACCGTGGAAGTCCTGAGTCACTAACAATGTTAATTTAAAAAAAAAAAAAAAAAGACAAATATAATATACAAAATTTTATTACAAAACAGAAAAGTCATTCTACAGAGTTGTACATTAAAATGGCTGCAAACATTTCTTTACTCAAGACTACATATAAACGCTGGCAGTGAAACAACAGTAGAGAACCAGCGCCTGACTCACAACACGAGCGGCGCTTCCACAATATTGAAAACGGTAAGTTGATACCCCGCCGCTGCCCACCGCCTGCACAACACGGTCAGTCCACTGTCCCAACACAACACAAGCTGAGGGGGCTCTACCATGGACACACAAACAGGGGGGGCTAAACTACACACCCCTCCCCCACAGCAGCGCCCACTCAGCCACACAAACACAAACTGGAGTTAAGCTCAACATCACTTCCTGTCGCCCGCCCAGTTACTCAGTCGTCGTCCTCGTCATCGTCATCATCGTCGTCCTCCTCGTCTTCATCATCATCGTCGTCGTCGTCATCATCAGCCACCTGCTGCTTCTTAGCGGAGGGCCTCCCGGGACCACTCTTCTTCACGTCTACCTTCCCGGCGCCACCTTTGCTTTTGTACGCCGCCATGTCCTGAAAGGAAAACGCCCGTCACTACCTGCCATCTTAAAACCTTAAACAGGAAGTCCATGAAGCGTGGCCACACCTTCTCGTATTTCTCCTTGAGCTTGCCGGCCTTGGCCTCGAACGGCACCTTGTCCTTGGCGCTCTGCGTTGACCACAGCTCCCCCAGCTTCTTGGCGATGTCTCCGATGGAGATTCCTGGATTCTCCTCTTTTACTTTGGGACGAAACTCGGAGCAGAAGACAAAGAAGGCAGAGCTGCAGAAGAGAAGGTGACATGGTTTAAACCTGCTCTCACACACACTAGACCACATGGGGGTGCCATTTCACACTTACGGGGGTCTCTTGGGGGCATTGGGGTCCTTCTTCTTCTTGGTCTTCTTGGCTCCTTTAGGTGGAATGTAAGTCTTCATCTCACGGTCGTAGCGAACTTTGTCGGTCTTTGCCATATCCTCAAACTTGGACTTCTCTTTAGGGGACATTGTCTGAAAACAGTAAAGAGTTTAAGTTGAAGCCACAACCACCAGTGGAGAGCTAAACTATTGAAGTAAGAAGCTGAAACAATCACCTTCCATCTCTCGGCACATTTCTTGGAGAACTCAGAGAAGCTGACACTCGTCCCCGGGTGTTTCTTCTTGTGCTCCTCGCGGCAGGTTGCAATGAAATAGGCATAGGAGGAGACTTTCCCTCTGGGCTTATTCGGATCTTTCCCCATGGCTCAAGTTGACTGCAAAAACATGTCAAAAATATAAAGACCAGGCACATCAACCACTAAACATGAGTCAACTTCCTCATTCCTTCTGGTGTTTCTACAAGACTTAAGGTAAAAAAAATAAAACAATTCACTAGTACATTCAGACTAATAAATATGCAAAGTACATTTTAATTGTGAACACATTTGGCAGTGATCGTTATTATGTAAACGAGTAGTTTGCAGTTATTTACCTTAATACACCTCAAACTGCAAACATTTTAGTCCAGAAATTAGTAAATCTTTAAGCAATACGTTGAAAAGCCAAAATAATTTAAACGTTGCTCGTCGTATATATTTTAAATCGAGAGCGTGGCGTTCCAGCGCCATAACTGATTTTTAAGAGTAAACAGGCCGCGGCTCTTTCGCTTAATCCGATTTCAGACGCGACTCCATTTTCTATCTTCCCGCCGAAACGCGGCTGCGCCAACTAAACTTCCCGACGCGACGAGGCCGTTTAAAAGCCCGGATTCGGTCCCAGGTCGGACATTTACACGCGTGTGACTCATGCGGACATAAACGTCTGATCCGCAAAGTCCGAATCGAAGTTTATAGTAACTTTTATAAGGCGGGCTCAGCTGGTGTAGTGGGCTAAGCTAGGCTAGGCTAGGCTAAGCTAAGCCAGCCCAAATGGCGATTGAAGCGCATGTTGCGCACCAGGTTCCAGTCCGTGGAGAGCCTTAACCTTCACCGCCCGACACACTTAACCTTCACAACCGAACGGGTTTAAAACAAATGCTTTGTAATGTGAAAACCTACACGACATTAAACGATGTAGACGCTGTTGTAATCGTAGTTAGTTCACTAAATGCGCATTTACAGCTCAAATGAGACAGCCGACACGGCTGCGACACATTACAATAAACTGCCGAAGGACAACCGGAGGGATCGGGAAGAAAAACATTTCTAAAATGTGAAACGAGCGCCGGTGTCTTACCTTCTCTCTGTTGAACCGTCTGTAGAAGAGTGAATGAGGAAGAACCGACGACTGTTTTCACCGTTGTGCTGCGAGAAAAACAAGGTCTTTAGCCCCGCCTTTGATTGGTCAGAACGGACGACATTTACGTTCAAACATGATACATCTGCTTCTGCGATTGGTGGACACGTACGCAAGCCCCGCCCTCGTGTGTATGTACGTAAGCCGGACGCTGATTGGCTGCAGTGGGGATTTAAACGGAGGGCGCGAAACGGTTCTTTGTTTGAACCAATGAAAATATGGTGGGGGGTCGATCCCGCTTCAGCTGCTGCTGAGCTACACTGCAGAGAAACTTCTCCAGGACAGGCTGCTAAAGCTCTGCACTCAGATTAATGTACTGTTTATTTATGGTCATAGTTCCAACACATAGAAAACACGAACACCAACAATTACTGTTGTCTCTAAATGACCAAGGAAACCAACAGTAGCTTATTTTGATTATGTGTATCCTATAAATTCTATGGGATAACAAAGAATATATGCATCTCAACTTAAACCCAAAACAACAACCCCACCCAAAAAGAACATCTAAAGAAAATAACAAGAGCATAATTAATGACATTCATTTTCTCTCATCAGCAGTCTGAACTGTAATACTTAATTATTCTGTGTTTTACAGCATTTTTGAAAGTCAACAATGAGCTACTACATTTCACAATTAACTACATCACTCATAAGAGATATACACCTATTTTGCCAATTACTTCTCAATTTACAAAACAAAAATAAACAACTCTCTCAACTAAAAAAATCTCTTGAATGTAAACAGAAAAAAACCTTGATTCTAAAACCAGTAAACTATTTACAATGATTTTAAAGGCACAGTGTCTGAAAATTTAAAAGTGCAGTTATTGTATGAAGATTAGATTTGTAGAATCTAAATAAGTGGCAATATTTATTGATGACTGATAAAGAAAAATGCATTATGATGAGATGCTCCAAAGGTTGCGTGAAACATTTCAACTTACACCTTTTGGCTCACTGTAACTTCAGCGATGCTACTCAACAGGCCACTTATAACCTCCAGTTTCCTCCTACTGTCCGAACAGGTGCATGCGAAGTTAATTGATGATCCTCAATTGCCTATAGGTGTGTGTGTGTGTGTGATTACCTGTCTCTCTGTTTACCCTGTGATGGGTTGGAGACCATGGACACAATGGAGCAGTGTAGAAGACGGATGGATGAATGGATTAATGGATGGATGGATGGACGTCAACATGTACACTGTTTTAAAACAGTCCAGACCAGTTTTGAATTAGTCAAATTCAAACTACTTTAGGTCAAGTCTAAGAACAATCTCTACATCCATTTCGAATTAATGAAAAAGTAGATTTTATTCTGTCCAAATTTAATTTTCAATCCAGTTGAATCGCTTTGTGTTAGGTAGAATGTGTTTAATGAGATTTAGTGTTCCAGATAATACCAGATCTCCAGCAGAAAGTAAAAACATTCAGGAAACATTGTGTTTTTAATTTTTATCAGAGACATAAACGGACGTCCCCTCATCCATCGCTGATACACACTCCCGTCCACCAGGGGGCGGAATGCTCCGTCAAACGGCTGCGGCACATGGAGCTAAACGAAGAGGCAACTGGCGCGAGGCCTGCTGGGAGTTGTAGTTCTAACAGGAGCAACTGCAGACAGGAGCGGAGTGAAACCAACTCGAGATACCCGAGTCTACAGAGCACCGGGCAGCCCCCTGAAAAGTCACCCTATCCCGGTCCACAGAGGCCCGCACGGCCCGGCACGGTTCGGTTCGGTTCAGACTGCTGCAGGATGAGTGAGTCCGTGGACACGAGCACACTTTGTCTTTTTGACGTGGACGGCACACTCACAGCCGCCAGACAGGTACTGAATGTTTTGACTTCCACTTTATGAACTGGGAAAAGTACCGTGTCAAAGTAACTAAGTACTTCCTGCATCACGGAGCAGAAGTGCACACGAAACTTTGATGCATCTCTGCGTTTGTCTGATCTCAATGGACAGCTGACTCCATCTTCCTCTGTGTTGCGTCACTTCTGGTCCACGTCAGTACGTCCAACGAATGACGTCAGACGGCACGGACTGCGAAAAATTCAGAATTAATATAAAATTGTAAAGTAATCGTAATAATGAGATTAAAAAAGCTGAAATGTTTGAAAACGGAAACACTTATGTATTTCATTATGCTTTCTGTTGCGACTTTATATCCTGAAAACAAGTTTGTAATAGAATATGATAAAATAATACTTTATTAATCCCAGATGAAACATTTTAATGAACTGAGTAGCTGCTTTAGAGCTTTAATGTTAACGCGGCAGCTCAGTCTCAGTCACCCAAACTGTCCTAAAATAACATGACAATGTTCTTAACCTTACAGTACAGCTATTTGTTTATTGTAATAAATTTTAATTATATATTTATAATAATAAGTTAGTGGCAGTAGTATAGTTGCTAAAAACAAAGTAAAAGTCACTGTGAAACACGTAGTACATTTCCATTTTTCCCACAGTGAAGCAGCTCAGTCAGTACTTGTGCAGGACGAGTGGACCTTCACCACATTTCCTCTGATTGTTTGCGGCATGCAGTTTCCTGAGCCGCCTGCCGGCTGTGGTCTCAAAACAAGTGTGACAACAGCAGGAAGACACATCCTCAGTTTATTGTGTTCACATGCTGGTGCAACACATAAAAAACTTACTTTACGTTACTACATGTTTATATTATTGGTTTCTCAGCTGTTTTTAGAGACAAACGATCAAAGTGCAATTTATCTGATCAATAGGATTGAAACCAGTAACCAATAGAAACCGCTCTGCTCTGTGTGTATACGTGTGTCATTTCACTGTGTGTGTGTTTGCAGTGTGTGACTCCTGACATGGACGAGTTCCTGCAGAAGTTAAAGACTCGGGTTCGAGTGGGTGTGGTGGGGGGGTCGGACCTGGTGAAGATCAAGGAGCAGCTGGGAAACGATGGTGAGAAACACACTCGTCTGTCGTTGTCCTGTGAACATAAAGATGTTGATTTTATTTTCTGTGTGTGTGTGTGTGTGTGTGTGTGTGTGTGTGTGTGTGTGTGTGTGTGTGTGTGTGTGTGTGTGTGTGTGTGTGTGTGTGTGTGTGTGTGTGTGTGTGTGTGTGTGTGTGTGTGTGTGTGTGTGTGTGTGTGTGTGTGTGTGTGTGTGCGCAGTTATCCAGAAAATGGACTACGTGTTTGCAGAGAATGGCCTGGTGGCCTATAAGAATGGACAGCTTGTCTCCATCCAGGTAAGGCCACATATGTCCTGACTCCTCCCCCACCAGCAGCGGTCAGCTGACTCCTCTCCCCGTCAGTCCATCCAGGCTCACCTGGGAGAAGAACTGCTGCAGGACTTCATCAACTTCTGTCTCAACTACTTGGCCAAGATCAAACTGCCGAGGAAGAGGTGAATAGCCTCATTTCCTTTGTATGTCACAGTAGTGTAATAGAATCACTGGATTACTTTGACAGATTACAGATTATAACATTCTGTGTCGCCCTCTAGAGGAACCTTCATCGAGTTTCGTAACGGGATGTTGAACGTGTCTCCGATCGGTCGCAGCTGCACGCTAGAGGAGAGGAATGAGTTCTACCAACTGGATCAGGTGACACATTCACACATCCTGGGGGGGGCAGCAGTATACTGTATGTACTGACAAAGGATGTGTCTGGTTGACAGGAGGAGAAGATCCGGGAAAAGTTTGTGTCGGTGTTGAAGGAAGAATTCAAAGGACGAGGACTGACTTTCTCCATCGGTAACACACACACACACACACACGCACACACACACATACACACACACTCACCCGCTCTCTCTCTTTAGGAGGACAGATCAGCTTCGACGTGTTTCCTGACGGTTGGGATAAACGATACTGTCTGAACATCGTGGAGAAGGACAAATATTCCACCATCCACTTCTTTGGAGACAAAACCAAACCTGTGAGTGTGTGAAACACACACACACATATTGGGAAGGACAGAATGGAGAAAACAATGTCGGACCTTAATAATAATAATAATAATCATAAGAATAATAATCAAACCTTTTCACCTTTGACATAAAATGAGCTCAAATTGCTTCACATTGAAAAAGTGAGTGGGGGCAATAGAAGTGATTCCTCAGAGAATAAAGTGATAAAATAATAAGGACTCGGCTGCTTCTTAAAGCTTCTCAGAGGTGGACTCTGGTGGTTATTTATTATAATAAATACATAATTATATAGTCTACCTTTCCTGAAGCTTATCAACTCTTCACAGGGAGGAAACGACTACGAGATCTACAGCGACCCCCGGACCATCGGACACGAGGTCACGTCTCCCCGGGACACTCGCCAGATCTGTGACGAGCTTTTCTTTACCTGAGAGAGGAGGAGGAGGAGAAGAGAGGAAGAGGGGCTGTCCACCCTGCAGAAAGTGGAAATGGGTGTTTGGTGGTGGTGTCAAACCAACAGTTTGTTCAGACTGGACCAGGAGGAGGCGGAACACTGAGAACTCAGAACTCTTCTTTAAATGTCTGATCTATGAAGATTAACCTGAAAAGAGTTTAGTAGAAGTTAAACTGAAGCTTAACATCTGAACTACAACATTTGAGCCTAAAGTATGTCGGACAAATAAATCCAATGAAAAGCAGTGTGAAGTCTCGATTTTATGAATTTACTCTCCTGTGGTTGTAAAGAAACAGAATGAAGGAAACAAATCGTGTGAGCTTCTGTTCACCTCCAACCGTCTGTCTTTCCTCCTTCGACATCAACAAAGCATTTTACCCCAGAGCTGCTAATGCGGCTCTGAAGGATATGCTGGAGCCTGGTTAAGAGCTTTTTAGGTTTTAAAAGAGGTGTGTCCCTCATAAAGCAGAGTGGAACCTGGACAGGCGAGCAGCCCTTCATTCAGGAAGTTTGATGAACATCACTTTCATGTTTCACATCAGGACGGCAAATGTCGAACAAATCAAAGCAGTAAGAATGTGTTTAAAGTTCAGTGAGTTCTCGTTCGTCCGGGACAATCGGGTCCTCATCCAAGATGGCGTCACGCCACGACTGATTGGAGCTGCTCTGATAACCACCCATCTTCTGCTGTACTGCTTCTTTTGCTCCGACTTGAATTTTAAAGCATAAAATTATTATTTTTTTTAAACATTCAGATGTAGAATAAAATAAAAAACCATGGACATGTTAGTATGAAACTTTATTTAAAAAATCCAGGTTTCCTCTGTCACTCAGTGTATCTCCTTGTTCTGCAGGCGAGACGTCCGAGTCCTCAGACAAAATAATAAATTAGAGTTTCTTGGTGAACTTCTTGCGAGAGTGAAACTGCTGCGTTTTACTTTTAATGGATTTGATGAGCAGCGACACGCCAGGATCCATCGACGCCTTCTTTGCCGTCGGAGCCTCCTGCTCCGATTCCTGTTGCACCCTGACCTCCTGTGATGTGGGCGTGGCCTCTGTGTGTATGGGCGTGGCCTGCTGTGCACGGCGCCGTTGCTTCTCGGCCACGATACTCTGAGTGGATTTGGTCTTCCTGAAACTTGGGTGTGAAGGATCCAGATTAAAGTGATGAGACGTGAAGAGAGACTGAAACCGAGAGTCCGACACGTCCACCTGCAACACAGCAACACACCATCAGTAACAGAATGCCGGCGCCACACTGCCCCCTCAGGTGTTGATGAGAACTACAGTGGTGACCTGGAATTGGTCCTCCTGCTGCTCCTGCCCTCTGCTTTTCTTCTGCAGCTTCTTCTTCTTCTTGCTCAGGTTCTGCTGCTCCACAATCTGATCATAGTTGAAGTGTTTGTGCTGGTCGTCCTCGTCGTCGTCCATCAGCAGAGCCATCTCAGCCTACACACACACACACACACACACACACACACACACTGAGTCTGCTGCCATATTGAAGTTAGTGAACACCGACTCACTCGAACATCAGACCTTCTGTTTCTGCAGCTGCTCTTCATCCTCAGCTGAGCGCTCCTCTTCCTCCTGCTGCAGCTTCTGTTTCTTTTTCCGCCCTACAAAGACACAGTTATAAGTTTAATTCCCATCTCCACCTGACACTGAACCCGACTGCTCCCAGTGGCAGAGCCTTGCATGGCCACAGCCTCCGTTGTGTGGGTGAATGTGATTAACGACGTAGAGCACTAAAGAAGTATAGAACATTTACCTAAACCATAAACTTTTGAACATGTTATCCTTGTGTCTGTTGAGCTGGTTTGGACCATTGACATCAGTTGATATTTTTATCAATTTTTGCTGTTTATCTCGTCCGTCAGAGCTTTAAAGTGGTTAAGTTTCTCTCCTCACATCAAAACAAACCAGCAGACCTGCATCAAAACAAAATGAAACTATTTCCCCTCAGCTGGAGGCGTTTCTTTGGATGCAATCAGCTTTTCTTACTGAGGTACGGATGTAAACTCAACGTTCCTCAGCTGCAGGTGAGGTAGATTTTAGTTTCACATTGGAGCTGTGAGATCAGGTTCACCTACTTACAATATGATGAAACTGCTTCATTACAAAAAGGAGCCTCTACAGACCAGGTCAGCTGATTGGCTGAGTGGAAGGAAAGGTTCATTGGAAGTGCTTGAGTTGGGGAATGAAGGAAAATGTGTTTCAAAGAGTTTCAGAAAAGAGTTGGAGCAGACTGAAGTCTGTAGGAGACATCTTTAGATACGTGGGAGAGAATAAAAAGTAACCTGTGCCTCGGAGCTCCTCAGAGAAGAAGGGGTCGCTGAGGTCAACGTCATCGGGAAGCTCGTCATCGCTCAGAACCTCGTCATCTTCATCAAGTCGCTGACACCAGAGACACAGAGGTCAGACTGACTTGGTATCAACACGATGAGATCTCCTCCGCTGCTCTTCAAAGTGACCTGAGCTCACCTTTCTTTCGCCCTTCTTCTTCTTCTTCTTCTTCTCCGTCTTCTTCTGCAGGAACTCCTCCCACGGCGTCTGCTGCTCTTTGACCTCCAGCTTCTTCTTCACCAGCCTCTCTGTCGTCTCCTTCAGGCCTGAACAGGAACAGCAGAGGTTCCACAGTGAGTGTCCAGTCTGACGGAGGAGATCCTCCTCCCACCACCTCCACCTCCTACCTGGCACCCAGCTGATCTCCATCTCCATGTCCCGGTCCTCCTTCTTCTCTTTTTTCTGGAGGTCATTGAGAAGCTCTCTGTACCTGGAGATCTGCTCATCGCTCCTCTTCTTCTTCTTCTCCTCTTTATCTTCTCCCTGACACTCTTCCTTGCTCACCTCTTCCTCCTCCTCCTTCTCCTCTTCCTCTTCCTCCTCGCTGGAGGAGGCCAGGTAGGCCTTGAAGTCCATGTCGAGCAGCTCGTCTTTGTTGAACTTCCTATTGAGGGCGCTGACGCGCTCGTGGTCGGTTTCATCCCACGTGAGCTGCACCTGTAGAAGAAGAAGAAGAAAAGAAGAAGTCAGGCGGCTGCAGGAGAAACAAGATGGCGTTTCTGAGTAAGAATAGGAGAATTGTGGGAGTCGGCCCACCTTGGAGGTGGCGGTGGCAGATGATGTGAAGAGTTTGGGCTCGTACGAGGACACGTTCACATCTGACGCCATGTCTCTGGGCTCCTCGTCAAATGTCACGCCATCAGGAATAAAACTGTCAGACACAACAGGTCAAAGGTCATTTAGGCCTCGTTTCCACTGCACAGAATGTGACGGGATGGTAAACCAGACCCAGACCTGCTGCACAGTCCCACACACATACACACAAAAAAGAGTTAACAAAACAACCACTGTAAAGCCGAGTGTGTCAACAACAACAGAGGATTCATATGGCCGATGACATATTTATATATTTCTCAGTAGAAACGAGCTTCTGCAGCTGGTGAATCATGTGTGTTAGTCCCTGTGTGACCTGCAGGTGGCGCTATCACACATACATACACACACACATACACACACCTACCGGAGGTCCAGGACGGAGCAGCTGCTCTCGTACTCGTAGCCGTCACACTCCTCGTAGATGCGGGTGGCAGTGCTGACCGAGTCGCACTCCAGCACAGCGTAGAAATACTTGAGGCGCTTGAACTGGTAGTCCCGCATCTTTTCTCTGTAATCTCTGAGAGGAACCAACAAAAACACAAGCAGCAGCTTTTACTACAACTCTGAAGCTCTCCAAAAAGCTTCGTCCTGCTTCAAGGTTCTTCTGTCATCACAGCAAGGGAGAGTCCTTAAACTGACAACTTCCTGTTTTAATATGGCAACTTCCTGTTGGGTACCTCCCTCCTTCTTTTCCTCCTCCTCACCTCTCCTCCTCGTTGTCCTCCTCTGAGTCCTCGGGTATTGCCTTGAGCTCCGGTGGTCCTTTCGTCTCCTCCTCCTTCAGCCTCTCCTTTCCAAACTGTGAAGGGTAGATCTGGACCACAGTACCCACAATGCACTGCTGTTAGTCCTCTGTATGTGTTGTTCTTTCGCTTCTCCTCCGTCTCCGTTTATTTCTTTGACCTGACATGGTGTGTGTGTGTGTGTGTGTGTGTGTGTGTGTGTGTGTGTGTGTGTGTGTGTGTGTGTGTGTGTGTGTGTGTGTGTAGGTCTACCTTCACTGCTAGCACAGCGCCTCCTTTAGGACAGAAGGAGTTGAACAGGACCAGCAGGTCTTTGGCCTTCATCCGATCCCAGTCCATGTTACAGACGGCCAGCCGCACCGACACCTGAAACACTCCAGTTTAATCTGGACTGCAACACTTTAACACCTTTCTAAAAATGTCTAAACCAATTTCCAAGCTCCGACTCCTGCGTCTGGATGGAGCTAAAGGAGTTAGCCTGGGACGCTAAAGGAGTTAGCCTGGGAAGCTAAAGGAGTTAGCCTGGGAAGCTAAAGGAGTTAGCCTGGGAAGCTAAAGGAGTGAGTTTTGAAGACTTTCAGGCTGTAAGAGGCATTAAAGTGTAAAACTGCGACCGGTGGGCTTCACACTCGGACCTGATCACAGGTGCTCACCTCATCGGTTCGCGGAGCGTCTTTGCACAACTCGCCCCAGTCGTGTTCGATTTCTTCTTCCTCTTTCCTCAAGATGTCGTCCACCTCATCTTCATCGTCTTCGTCGGAGCTCGTCTCCACGTTGCCTTTTCCTCGGGCCAGATCAGGTCCGGAATCCTCAGACTCATCTTCACTGTCTTCCTCCTCGCTGCTTCCTTCCGAGTCAGACTGCTGCTTCTCGTCCTCCTCTTCCTCTTCATCATCATCTTCATCGTTGTCATCATCATCATCATCTGGGGAAGAGAGGAGACTAACTGAATTAATTTCTGCGTAAAATCACTGAACTACTACCAATTAGATCCTTACAGAGCAGCAAAGTAACCAATCAAAGAGCTCCTTCAGAAGGGGGAGGAGTCACATACCAGGAAATAAACAAACGGGCACTGAAAGTGTTGAACCCCAAAACTGGAAGAGAATCTCTATTACAGATGTTCATGCAGTGGTGCTGGTATTTTTGTGGAGTTCCTCAGGTTTCGAATTCTCTGCTCATGCTCACATAACTTTGGAAATGTTTACATTTATTTTATTGTAACGAGAGTGACGCTAATTGTCTGAGAAAACTTTACGGATCAAAGGATCAACACTCAGAGGATCACTACTGTTAATGTGTTAGTGAAGCCATGAATCTGTGAGGAGCCGTTCTTGTACAGTTATTGGAGGAAATCCTCATCTCACCCTCAACTCCTCCTTTCCCATCATGCACTGCTGCTCTAAGCCGCTTCACTTTGTTCTTCTGGTCCTCGTCCTCCTCATCCTGCTCCTCAGAGTCAGAGTCAGACACTTGGTAGAAGCGTTTGAGGTCATCGGTGGAGCTGTGGTTGACAGGACGTCCCCGCTTGTCCACTGTGTACGTGGTCTTGAAGCGGCGGTCGTGAAACATGGACTTGAAGCGCCGGTCGATCGTCACTTTACGATCTCTGTCTGGCATTTCCCAAAACCGTGGATCCTTCTGCACCTTAAGGAACCGCTCGTCCCCCGCTGACTGCTTGTTGGACGCCATGGCGACGCCTACAACGACACACATACACGGCGAGGTGACAACCTGATCACAGGCAGCGTGACGCTCAGCCTGCGATTCTCCAGACTGAACCTTTTGTAATGATGCAGTGAGACGTAGGATCAGCACATGTAAAGAAGTGTTGGTTTTGTTTACGATATGTGGGTGTTGCTCCAACCACATTTTGTTGCATCTAAGTGACAATGACAATAAACCTATTGACTCATTTCCACGGAGGAAATTCAATTTAAACAGCAGCAAAATGTAACGTGTTAAATAGTAGATATGGTAAAAGGGTTACACTTTGAGCAGAGTCCCAAAGCGCTTTACAGCTTTAGTCCCATTCATCCATTCACACACATTCACACACCAATGGAAGTTTAGCTGTAATGTGATGACATGTAGCGTCTTACAGCGTGACGCGATGAAATATTATGTCCTAAACTGCATCGTCATGAAACATAACTTGTTACAATGTAATGTGGTGAAAGTAAAAAGTAACATGATGAAACGTAACGTGTCAAAATGTAACGTGTCAAAATGTAACTTAAAATGTGAGGTGATGGAATGTAAAGTGATAAAATGTAGCATTTAAAACAGTCAGGTGGTGGAATGTGACGTCTAAAAATTGTAGCGTAATGAGTCTAAAAACATTAGAAACAAACAGACTCGCGTGCTGTTTACGTCTTCCCGGTCACTCTGCGGCTCCTCGGCCGCCTGCAGCAGCTGAACGGGTCCCGGTCCCGGTAACAGCACGGGGGAGACCTCACCTGAGGACCACGGTGCGGTTCTTTATCGTCACTATTATTTAAAAAAAACAAAGTTTACCTGCACGTAGCTTCTCGTACACACGTGTTTTCCCAGCGAGCACCTCGGGTTGACCTCGCAGAAGCCCCACCTCCTTCGCGCTACGGAAAACGCGGAAGGGCAAAAAGATACAAACGCTTAAATGTTTAAAATTTGATGTTTATAATTATTCGTTTTAAGCAAGAGCTCCGTGGACCGACCCGGACTTTCCGAATCATCCCGGATTCTGGTTTTGACTAATGATTCCGCTCCAAGCAGGTCGTGATCCGCTCCAGTCCATCCCGGCATCCAGGTCCAGGTTTTCCAGAATCCCCAAAGGTCACGGAGCTCCAAGATCCAGGAAGCTGCAGGGTCACAGACGAGGACCAGGACGAGGACCAGGACCAGGACCGGGATCAGATAAACCATGAGCAGCAGAGTGTTTTGGAAACTCCTGCAGGAGGCCGGAGCACCTCCTGCAGCTCTCAGCCGGATCTGCATCTCCTCCTGCCACAGAGTCCCGACCTGCCTGAGATCTGAACCCCGCAGGAGACTCTCCTCATCCTCCTCCTCCTCCTCCTCCATGAATGTATTCAACCGGGGGATGAAGAGGAGACAGAAGGACTGGGCAGCCTCTCTGCAGGTGCAGCATCAGTACGACTACCTGAGGGAGGAGGTGAGACCTGGCCAGGGCTGCTCAGTCCCCCTGCGGGGGGCCCGGGCTCCTGCAAAGGGGCCCCCAGCGGGGGGCATCTAAAGTGTTTAATGTTTCCTCAAAGCTGTGAAATAGATGTCGGCCTCAGTAAAGCTGGGTTCTCTCCTCTGTTGGGGTAGGTCGGAGCCAGAGTGGCCGATCGGGTTTACGACATTGCCAGGTGGGTCGATGGAGGAGCAGCCGTGTGACTGCTTCTGACGGGAATCAAACCCACACTCCCCGCCTGTTGTTGTGTTGCAGGACCTTCCCGCTTGCTCTAGACGTGGGAGGAGGGAAAAGTCACATCGCAGAGCATCTGAACACGGTGCCTCCTCTTCATCACACTGCTGCTGTACTTCACAACCGGCACGGTGGAGCAGTGGTTAGCACTGCCAGAGAATAGGCAGGATTAAAAGAGACAAAACTAACAGCTCCTCCACCGTACCATCCACACTGACATCACGGTGTACTCCACATTTTCAGTGTTTTTGAAAATCTGACTGTATGTGTGTGTGTGTGTGTTTGTGTGTGTGTGTGTTCATTCAGGATGTGGTGCAGCGTTTGGTTCTGACTGACGTCTCACAGCAGATTCTGGTGGGTTCTTGACCTGAATGCTTCATGTGAACCTGTTGTGTGTATGTCAGTGTTTCACTGTGTGTGTGTGTGTGTGTGTGTGTGTGTGTGTGTGTGTGTGTGTGTGTGTGTGTGTGTGTGTGTGTGTGTGTGTGTGTGTGTGTGTGTGTCAGGCTCACAGGAAGCAGACTGCAGTCTCCACAGTCAGCGTCCAGGCTGATGAAGAGTTTTTGCCCTTCAGAGAAAACTCCTTCGATCTGGTGCTGAGCAGTATGACGTGAGTACGGCCGGTTCAAGCCCTGCACACTCACTCCAATCTAGCCCCCCGCCCACTTCGTACAGCACCAACATCTGACACTATCGGGAGGACACACTCTCTATTTACTGCTCTGGAGTTTTGTGTGGGTGTGAGTAGTTGCAGATTAGTTGTGTATTTCTGTTTGACCCTGGGTACTGTCTCGCAGGCTTCATTGGACCAACGACCTTCCTGGTGCTCTGTCTCAGGTCAGTTTGTTTCTGTCTCGGGTGAGTGAAATTTGTTGTGTGTCTGTGACGGTGCGCTGGCAGCTTGTCGTGTGTCTGCTGACAGATCTGCGGCGTGCTGAAGCCAGACGGCGTGTTCATCGGAGCGATGGTGGGCGGAGAGACGCTGTATGAGCTGCGCTGCTCGCTGCAGCTGGCTGAGACGGAGCGTGAAGGTGGATTCTCACCGCGGGTTTCCCCGTTCACCAGCATGTCGCAGCTGGGTAACCTGCTGAGCAGAGCCGGCTTCAGCATGCTGACAGTGGTGAGAATCGCACCTCCAAACAGACACACAATGATGGCCACAACAACGGACACGCTGACACGACACTACCTGTGTTTATTTTGTTATCCAGGATGTCGACGAGGTTCAGATTCACTATCCAGGAATGATGGAGTTGATGACCGATCTACAAGGTCTGTATCCACCAGCACCATGGGCGGAGTCATGCAGGGTTGTTTCTGCTATTCTGGGCGAGCGATTGGGGGTTGTAATCATAATGTGGGCGGAGTTAAGGCACCTGCATACTCCCATAAGAACCCATAAGAACAAGAAGAAACTTTCGGCTGTGACGTCAGCCAGCTGCTGAAAAAAAAGCTTTTTCGGCAGGAGGGTTCATACTCCAAGAAGAAGCTGTGGAACTCACAGGCCACACCCCCTCGCAACAGGCACACTTCTGTGAAGCAGCGTTTTAACTTTTCAACTGCACAGATTATTTCTCGCTTCAAATGATTTCAGAAATACATTTCACTGAACTGTTTCAGTAATCGAAGAGAAGGTCTGTGTCCGAGCCGCCATGTTGGTCCAGTCGTAACGTTTTTAACTGCAGGAGCTGAGTGATGCGTTCAGGGGCATCACGTAACTCCGCCCTCTGACATGTTAATGAGCTCCGGGGCTCATACAGCAGCGAGGCTACATGCTACACAGTATTAAAATATGACTGATAGTCATTAGTCAGCCGGAACGAGCAGCACACGGCAGTACCGAAGTTTCTACAGTGTGGCTCTGAGAAACTTCCGCTGGACAGTTGGCACAGCCAAGCCAAAATTACTTCGGCCAGACGGAGCTGGACAAAAAAAAGGATGTCATTTTGTTTGGCAAGACCCGGGATTGACGAACTTTCTTCTTGTTTTTGTGGCGGATGAAACTTTATGATAAATGAAGCAGAGGAACATGAGTCCCAGACCGCAGCCCTGCAGAACTCCATGTAGTTACTTCCTGTTGAAGTGAAGCCACAGTTAGCATCTGTTTGCTCATAAACTGGTTCCTCTCATCTTAACTTTCAGTCGTCACCTGGTATCGTAGTAGTTAACGTGTTTTTTGACCGTCTTAACGATTAACTGTAACGGTGGCTGTGCAGGGATGGGCGAGAGCAACTGTGCCTGGAACAGGAGGTCGATGCTGCACAGAGACACCATGCTAGCAGCAGCTGCTGTTTACAAAGGTCAGTGTATATATACACACACACACACACACACACACGGATCCAAATGCAATAAACATCAAATAACCTAACAGCATGTTAGCATGTTTAGTGAAACGACGCACTCGCTCAGCTCTGGAGGCAAAGTCTCGGAGAAACCAGTTAGCGTGTTAGTGTGTTAGCAGAGGCCTGACCCACAGGGGTCGTCATGGTCATCTGACAGCCTCTGTGTTTCAGAGATGTATGGGAACCAGGACGGCTCCGTGCCCGCCACCTTTGACGTCATCTACATGATCGGCTGGAAGCCCCACGAGTCGCAGGTGAGGAACAGCAGACGGACAAAGCTCATTATCATAGATCGACTGACCCCTGGCTCTGGTTCTAGATCCAGTCTCTGGTTCTAGATCCAGACTCTGGACTCTGCTCTGGGCTGTAAATGAAGGAAATGGTGATTGCATGGCTTTGTTACTTTGGTTCAGGCCAAACCGGCGCGTCGAGGCTCCGCCACCACTTCGTTTGGAGACCTGGGAAAGGTGGAGCAGCCAGGCGGCAACCAGAAACCCTGACGGCTTAACAGAAATTCGTCTTCATCACACTGAGCTCAGGTCCAGGATGTGACTCCTGTTGGAATAAAGAGTAGTGTGTGTGTGTGTGATCGTGTGTGTGCGTGAAGCAACACAAACACTGTGAAGAAGATGCTGACATGACTCAATCTTGAACAGAGAGCCTTTATTCTGACTCTCATTACAGATGAGGTGTTATTTCATTATTTTTGTAGAGTTTATTATTGTTCATCAGTCACCTTATGCACACAGACTTAGAGCATCATTTCAGGGGTAATAAATCATGTGAATAACCTCTGAGGATCTGAATGTTTCTCTGGTGGCAGACATATTTATTTAGTTGTATAAATAAAGTTTTATTTCCAGTCAGACGAGGCAGACTTGGAATAAATTCACATTGTATGGGAAACTGAAGCCTGCCACCTGCGTTCTACATTTGTAAACACACAAAGTGGCTTCTCAAGAAAACAATTTGAATTAAAGATATTTACTAAGGGAAACAAAGTCTCCGGTCAAGTCATTTTTACTGAGAATAAACTTGTCATTTTGTTTCTGGAATTACAGCCCGAACAATGTGTGAAGACAGGACAAACACACATTCACGCATCTACAGGACAAATTACAGCCATTAGCACTGGGAGAACATGCAAACTCCACACAGGGGCCTAGCAAGGATTCAAACCCACAACCTCATTTCTTTGAGGCCAAAGCACTAAACGTTACTCCACTGTGACAGACAAACATTTTGAAACATTTTGAAACATAAACATACACAAGGAGACATCAGGTCTTGCATATGTCTACTTATATGCATTGTTGTGTCTATAACGTATATTTAATTATATATATGTGTATATGTGTCTGTGTCCATCAATATAGGTATATTTGTTATGGGCATCTAAGGCTTATGTCTGTAAAAACAAACCAAAGAGGCCACGTGACTCCGTTGCTATGGTAACTTCTTTTGTTACCGGGGGTGAGCCGCGCTCGCGGCAGCTCACAGATCCACTTCAGCGGCCTACCGGAGCACCCCGAGCGGCCTAACGGAGCCCCTACAGAGGCCGACTGGAGCCCCCCGAGCGGAGCGGCAGACGGTGGGTGAACAGTGATAAAACAGTCGGTGGCTGAAAAGCTTTTGGCCTGTTTGCTTAGCGGAGCACGGAGCGGGTTGGGATTAGCCGTTAGCCACTGAGCTAACATGCTCCGCGGAGGATGACTTCGGGTCCGAGCAGAGCTAAGCTGGTTAGGGTCCGAGCAGAGCTGGTTAGGGTCCGAGCAGAGCTGGACGGGACCTTACTAGAATGCAAGAGATTGATTATTTATTTACAAGTAAAATGCTTCGCAGGCAGTTTGATGAAGTGGTGAAACTACTTCAGAACAGGCTTGAGCTCGTGAACACTGCAGTAATGAACATTATTAGGACTTTGTAGAAACAGTGCAGCTCTCCGCCTGAACGTTTCCGCCCGCATAAATTCACTATATTGCACGTTTTGACATTAGAATGGTATCAACTAAAATTTTAACTAAAATTAGTTAAAATCTGTAGAAGTGAGCCAAAACAACACACAGGAGACTGGATGGTTATTGTGTGATTCCCTCCAACATTCACACGATTCTGTGTAAATGTCAGTAAAGAGACTGAGGCCAGTAGTTTCTTTTTCCATTCTTTCCATGAATTGTTTTAAACCGGGTGATACATTTTAATGGTTATTGCTAATGTTTAAGATTTTTACTGTAGGTTATATTTTTAATATGTATTATAATTGTTGTGTTCCTTCAACTTTGAACAACTGCAGGTTCCATACTTTCAGCTGGAGACTTGATTTAACTTTTAAAACGTTTCCACGTCTGTCCTCTATTCAGGCGAGTCTCAGTCGGAGTCCTACAATAACCCGTCCAACACTGCGTCTGCTTTAATGTCTTTGTTTTTCCCTAAAAGCAGAGAAGCAGGAGGATGAGTCCACAGTCGTCAGCGGTGGTGGAACGGTTGTCCCGGAAGGACGTATCCCGGAAGGACGGGTCCAGGAAGGACGTGTCCCAGAAGGACGTGTCCAGGAAGGACGTGTCCCGGGACCAGGTGTGTTGTCCCTCTCTGTAATACTGTCACTGAGAAAACCACTGACAGACCTTTGACCTTTAAAATGTCATTTCTTCCTGTAGAAAGTGATTATATAGCAAATAAACTACTGATAAACCTCTTATGTGCTCACCTTGATTTTTTTCACTTCAGAACATCAAAACTATAATAATCCACTTTCAGCTTCACTTTCAGTCTCATTCGTAAAAGGGAACCTTTACAGTTTGACTGTTCCTGTATGAATGTTGTGTTTAAATGTCTTTTTACTCAGAGTAAACTACAACCCAGAAACTGACCAAATTACAAATACTTTGCCGGAAAGAAAAGTGGATCCTGTAAAGAAAAAGAAATACAATGGTCTAACAGTGTATTGATTCTGTATTCCAACCACTTTTTCATTAATCCATCAATCAGAATGTATTTATAAAACCTTTTACAACACTTGACGTGACTAAAGTGCTTTCTAGTAAAATCAGACAATCAAATGAGAAAGAAAGGAATCAAAAGAGAACAAGAGAAAAAAACAAACACTATATCAACAAGAGTCAAATAAATCAAACGTCACCATATTAATGTGTATTAAAAGCCAGTCTGAATAAATAAGGTTTGAGCCTTGAGTTAAAGAGGCCAAAGTCAGTAATGGTGCGAATGTCGGGGGGCAGTTGGTTCCAGAGTCGGAGGGCAGTTTGTTCCAGAGTCTGGGGGCAACAACTGAGTTTTTTTTTTCATTAAAAAGTAAGAAAAAAAAAAACAGTGATATGTTTATACAATAGTCTTTTTGTCTGGTTAACAAAATGAAGGCGGAGCCTCGGCTACCTGAGAGTAAAACCCAGGGTAAAAAAACCCAGGAGGCTCCGACCACTGATGAACCCAATGCTTTGCCTGGATGCTGATGTTCTGTCTGCTCTGCAGCTGCAGCTCCTCGTCCGGCTGCAGGAGGAGCTGCACCGGGAGCGAGAGGAGAGGGACTACCTACAGCTGGAGCGGGACAAGTTCCTGGCCTTCTGGGAGGTCAGCAGGAGGACGGCGGAGGAGGCGCAGGCTGAGCTGAAGAGCAGGAACCAGGAGAGGGAGGAGGCCAAGGAGCGCCACCGTGTGGAGATCTCTGTGAGCCGCAGTCACGTTCAAGCACAAACTTGTTATTGTCTCGAAGTCAAACTTGTTCAGAGTGAGACACTGAGTCCGACCCCACTGCTCCCAGGTCTACAAGCAGAAGCTGAAGGCTCTGCTGGAGCAGGAACACAGCAGGGGGCCGGACGCTGGGACCACCTCCTCTGCCGCCGCCGCCACCAGCCGAGGTCAACACACCGAGTCCGAGCAGGAGGTCCCGGGCCTGACTGGAGCTCTCAGGGGAAATAAGCTCCAGGAGACGTTTCTGAAAGAGCTGAACCTGGTGAGAAGATCTAGATCACGTGATTCTCCAGCATTCATCGTCTCAGCGTTTTCAGCTTCATGTCACCATAAGAAGATTTGACATCATCTTGTATTTAATGCAGAGTTCAGAGGTTTGTGCTTCTTCATTCACAGAAACATCAGGTAGAACTAATGGAGCTGATCAATGAGCAGGAGCGCAGGACCCGAGGTAAACATCTGGAACATCTGGACACTGCCTGTGCTCCTCACTGCTCCTCCTGTTGCTCCTCCCTGTTGCTCCTCACTGCTCCGACTGTTGCGCTTCCTCAGAGTTGGAGGTGAAGCACCATGAGAAGATGCGCTTTCTGATGGACACGGAGGAGAGGAAGCGGAGGATGGCGGTGAAGGAGGTGGAGGAGCGAATGCGGAGTTGTGTGGTGGAGGTGAAAGAGGAGCAGGAGCGAGCGCTGCGAAGGGCGGAGGAGTGTTACTCTGCTGTTCAGTCCAGACTGATGACGGACCAGGAGCAGCTGAAGGTGAGACCAGACTGATCAGCTGACAGAAAGTTGCCATGGCAACAGACTGGAATAAAGCATGTGGTGTAGTTGTGTTGTTGTTGTTGTTGATGTTGTTGTCTGGTGTTGCAGAAGCAGCTGCAGGAGGCGCAGCTGGAGAACAAACATCTGACTAAAAGTCTGAGAGACGCACAATTTAAACTCCCTGAGCTAAAAACACAATTTCAACAACACAACAGGAACCAGGCTGCTGTGAGTTTAACTAACACACACACACACACACACACACACCCACCCACCCACCCACCCACCCACCCACCCACCCACCCACCCACCCACCCACCCACCCACACACACACACACACACACACACACACACACACACACACACACACACACACACACACACACACACACACACTCTAACATAATCACACGTTTGTCTCAGAGGTGTCGAGCTCGTCTGAAGTTGGTTGAAGTGGAGTTCAGAGAACTGAAGGTGGAACATGAACTGCTGCTACAGGCCTTCAACAAGGTTTGTGTTTCCTGTTACCTACGGAGTGTGTGTGTGTATTTTTTGTTACCTCCAAAGTGTGTGTGTGTGTTGCAGGTGCAGCGGGAGCGTGACGAGCTGCTCAGGTCTCAGCAGACTCAGATGTTGGAGCTGCAGCAGCGCCGCAGCCTGAAGGAGCTGCAGCTTCAGTCCAGAATCTCCTCCCTCACACACACACTGCAGTGGACGCAGCAGGAGCTCAGTGTGTGTGTGAGTAACACACACACTCAGCATGTAACACACACGCAGGAGGAGCAGCACCCGCCTCGCCAACCTGTGGACACACAGCAGCAGGAGGCTGCAGAGACGCCGCTGAGCCCATTGTGATGGGAAACCAGACTGTTACCATGGTTACCGCCATCAGATACAACCACAGACTGAGGCCCCGCCCACACAAGCCAAAACCATCCTATTTCTCCCAGGCGTTCTCCAAAAAAGTCCGTCCACACGTCACTATGAACACGGCTCAACACGAGGCCTCGGGGCATGTGACTCACCAGTAACACCAAAAATGCAGAAGAAAACATGAAGAACATGGAAATATTGAGTGAATTTCAGAACCCCTCACTTTCATCTGCAGCTCGTCATTCCAAACTGGTACACATGCAAGGAAAATTCAAAAAGCTAGAGTGTGAAGGGTTGGAAATAAAATGAAGAAAGCTGGGTCTTTACCTCAACCATCATGCCCACATAATCCAGAATAGTTGCCCCAATGCTCCTCTTTGAGAACGGCCATCTCTGCTGCCACCTTCTTCTCACGGAGCCGCCGGCGGTGCTCCCACTCTTCGTCATGCTTGGCCCTAGAGTCCTCGGAATCTCTGAGGCTCCTCTTTAATTAGTAAGTATTTCTCCTGCAGCTGCTGGTTGGTGTCCACACCTGGCTCTCCTTCTCCGGCTCCATGTTGGCGAGGCCTTTTCTTAAATCGAGGATCTCCGCATTCACGATAATGGAACAGCGCCTCATGCAGGGACTTAACTCAAAAGGCATTGGTTATACAAGCCTACTTTTAACCCACCGAGCCAAAATTGGTGTCCATTGAGTAATGGAATGAAGAAATCGTAATGTTCATGAAGTTTCATTGTAAACAAAAGTTCTATTTTTGTATTGAAGTGCAATTTGTAATTTTTGCAGTCAAATTACATTGATTCACATGTATATAAGGAGATGATTTCTGATTTCTGCTGCTCTTAAGAAATTAAAGTTGCCGGAGAGGCTGTTACCTCACCTGTACAGTGCTCACCATTACCCAGTAGTGACGCTTTGTTGTGTTCGGCCTAAAATGGTGCATTTACATGTAACGGCGTTCTGGTGTGGACGGAGACCACCAGCTGTTACCATGGTTACCAGGGCAGAGCAGATGTGTCTTGGTTGGAGAGAACGAACACGAAACGTCTACGATTTCATTCTTCAGCTGTTTGTCGCCGTTTCCATGGTGATGCTCAACCATATGAATATTTTCAGGGGCTCAAATTTTGATACTGTAATTTTGTTTTGCATCTGGAAATGTGAGTTTTGTTTCTGAGCAAAACAAAGAATACGAACATGAATGTAAGTGAGCTCGGGTCCTGGTCAAGTTGGTGTGTGTTTGCGTACGGCTTGGCTGCCCCAGAATCTGAATCTGAAAAATGTAACTTTAAAATGTAAAATATGAAGTCTTATTTAACGTTTGAAATTCGGGTTTTTCAATCCGACTGAGCGCAGATTCCTTTCCCTCAAAGACTGAAGACCAGCTGGGACCTGATCAGAGACGGACAGAGAGTCAAAGCGTCACATCCAGAAGCTGAAACTTTTCACCCGTGATGTTTCTTCAGAAACGAGTCTTCATGATTTCATGCTGTTTATTCTTCTCGCAGAATGACAGTATTATTTCAGGCTGGGGGAAAAAAAAAAAACTTTCAGCAGGAAAACAAGCCCGAGCGATGAACAAAAACCACAAAAAGAAAAGTTTTTATACCCAAAAATATAAAATTTACAATCTGCAGCATCAAAAATAATTTAAAAAAGAAAGAAATGAAGGAACAGCAGGGTCCTGGTAATGGCAGGCCGTCCTGTTCCACCAGACAGGAGGCAGAGGACAGACTGGATGTTACAGGGGACAGACTGGACAGTACAAGGGACAGACTGGACGCTACAGGAGAGATGAAATCAGACCTTTTGTTTTTACATTCAGGTGTTTGGAAAAAGCAGCTGAAAATGCTCACATGGTCTTTCCATGGCAACGGTCACTCAGGAGATCAAACCGAGTTCCATCCTCCATCAGATGAGACTCCAGGGGTCTCAGTCCTGGTCCTGGAGGGTCTCAGTCCTGCATAGCGTCAATGTTTCCCTGAATATAATGAATGAATCATGAAGCTCAGCAGAAAACCTGGTAACGAGCTGCTCATCACAACTAGGCAGAAGTGGGTCCTACTGGACCGGGACTGGCCCTGCAGGTGGTCCAGGGGGTCCAGGGGGTCCAGGTGGTTCGTCAGCCGGTGCCGTGGCTGCTGGACTCAAACACACCCTTCTTGAAGAATGGCGAGAAGTCACAGACGTCTCGTTTGGACAGACGGTCGTCCGCAGACGCTCTGAGAGGAGAGGAGGACGACGCCCTCATCACCTGGAACACTCTCCTCAGGTACGCCTGCAAGTGAGAGATGGTATTACAGCACACGGCTTGAGACCAGGACCAAGACGGAGGAGGATCAAACCTCCAGGTGTTTTGTCTCCTTTCGTACCTCCAGCTGAGTCTGACGCTCCGCCGCCATTCGCTCCTCTCGGTTTCCAAACAGCTTCTTCGGAGGAAACTCCAGGCCGGACAACTGCACCCAAACACAGAAAACCACTGTCTGAGAACACTGGAAACCACTGTCTGCGGCCACGGGAAACCACTGTCTGAGAACACGGGAAACCACTGAACACTAGAACCCACTGTCTGAGAACACTAGAAACCACTGTCTGAGAACATTGGAACCCACTGAACACTAGAAACAACTGTCTGAGAACACTAGAAACCACTGTCTGAGAAAACTAGAGACCACTGTGTGAGAACACTAGAAACTACTGTTTGAGAACACTGGAAACCACTGTCTGAGAAAACTAGAGACCACTGTCTGAGAACATTGGAACCCACTGAACACTAGAAACAACTGTCTGAGAACACTAGAAACCACTGTCTGAGAAAACTAGAGACCACTGTCTGAGAACACTAGAAACTACTGTTTGAGAACACTGGAAACCACTGTCTGAGAACACGGGAAACCACTGAATACTAGAAACCACTGTCTGAGAACACTAGAAACTACTGTCTGGGAACACTGGAATCCACTGTCTGTAAAAACTGGCACAGGGACATTTTACTTTTACATCCAAACTTTGTCTGAAAAGGAGCAAAAGCTTCTGTCCTTGTTTTGATGATGTCACATCCTGCTGCTCTGACCTTTGACACCTGCGTGCATCAGTCAATCGTCTCACCTCCGGGTATTTCACTTTGAGGCTCTTGTGCATTTCTCTGAAGCGGCTGTAGCGTCGGAACACCGTCCAGGTCTCGTCCATCACGCTGATCTGAGGCGACATAAACACACTTTGTACTGTAGCAGCGTCGCGACGAACCGACAAGAACCAAAAATATTACTAATAGCTGGAAAAAGGCTTTAACAAGGAATTGGGGTAAAGTGGATCAACCGACATTGGAACAATGGACAGAAATAATACAGGAAATCTACACAATGGAAAAACTGATGTATCGACTAAGACTACAAGAAGCACAAGAAGAGGATAAGTGGACTTTTTTTCAGGAACCCGGATCGCGACAGACAACTGAAAGACTAATCAACAGAAGACGAAAACTGCAAAAGAACGGTCAAAATAGAATGAAGCTCAGGTCATGTCTCCCATTTCTGTCTTGTTAATTTCAATTACATTTGTTCAGGATAAACTGTTAGTTTTGCAAAAATTTGAAAAATCAACCTACAGGGACCGACAGGAACCGAGCGGGACACGATTCAGTTCATCCCATTACAGCAGCAGGTCTGTGGACTCACCTTCACCTCGAACTCAAAGTGCTCGTCCTTCCCCTGACCACGCAGGACGTAGCGAGGGATGCTCACTTTAACGGGGTCATGAGCACCGTCACCGGACGTCACAGGAAGCCGAGACACCAGGTGATACTGCGAACAGAGAGAGTGAGCGGAGGGGAGGGGTGGAGAAGGAAAGGCGACACTGAAAACTACAGAAAACTCCAGTACAACCGCTGAAAAACTGGAGGGCCATAGTCCTGCACAGTTTCAAGGTGAACGACTGTAAACTGCTATAACACTACAGTACACTGCTGTGAAACTACACTAAAATACTGTAAAACTACAGTAAACTGCTGTAAAAAAAGATGTAAAACTAGTGTTAACTGCAGTGGAACTACCATTGCTTGATAAAACTACTGTAAACTGCTGTAAAACAGTTGTAAAAGTACAATAGGTCTATTGTAAACAGTTGTAAAACTACATGTCCATGGTATTGTAAACTGCTGTAATACTGTAAACCATTGTAAAACTGCTGCAAACTGCTTGAAACTACAATAAACTGCTGTGCATCTTATGTAAAACAGCTGTAAAACTTATTTTGACTGCAGTAAATCTGATGTATAACAGCAGTAAAACTTCTAAATCTGTAGTGTAAACTGCTGTGGGACTACTTGCTGATAAAACTACTGTACAACAGTTGTGAAACTACAGTAAATCCATTCTAAAAGTTATAAAAGGACTGTAAAATAGTATTACAACTACATGCCCATGGTAATTAGTAAACAGTAAATCTACTATAAAACCTTTTTAAATCTACAGTAAAAATACTGTAAACTACTTCAAACTACAGCTGATGAAGCTCGATGACTATAAAATGAGTGTAGAACCAGTGAAATGTGTGAACTACGGTACACTCCTGTAAAACTACAATAAACTTCAGTAAAACTTGTAAACTACTGTGAAAATACAAGAAAGAGTTGAATCGGAACAAAGATTGAAACTCCATATTTATTGTTGTTTACATAATGTGACATCACAATGTTTCTGGTCATTTAAAAAAATATATTTTCCATTATAACTACTTTCTGCATTTAAACAATGAGTCACAAAGTGATTAAAAGCTAAAACTTTATTAGAAGATTTTTTAATAATTATATCTAGAGTCAATATGGAGGATTGATGGTCTTTTCAGCTTTGCTCGGAGGACCTTGGTCCCCACAAGGTCAGGAGGCTCCGCCCACCTCACAGAGGTGACCGATCAACTGCTGAGCCTCGGCCGTGCAACCGAACGATAACTTCCAGGAGTCGCTGCCGCGGCTGGAGCCTCGTGGTTTCTTTTGTCTGAAAACGATTTCGACCAGCAGACAGTCGTCCTTCTGCTGTACGAGCAGACGTCTGATGTCAGAGCGTGGGCGGAGCTCCACCCTCTGGAACTGGGGCCAGGCCGGGACCAGGCCGGACCCCCGGGGCACCGGGTGGAAGATGGCGTCTTCTCGCAGGAGAGCCATGTGTGAGTCAGTCAGGAAGAACTGGACGATGGTGTCCTGAGCGACTGGACTCCAGTTCTGGACTTTGACGCTGGTGTATAGCAGAGGACGGACGTCCGCCAGGGACGGAGTGCCGGGACCCTCCATGTTCCCCTGGACAATGTAGAGCAAGTCTGCAAGGACCCGCTTGAATCTGGAGGTGAGACGAAGACCATCCAGGATGAGGTCGGACACGTTAGACGTCCAGTCCAGAGAGAGGACCATGAGGTCCCCAGACAGAAGAGGGTGGGCCCGGGTCTCCTCAGAGAAGCCTGCAGGACGGAGCGCCGTCAGCAAGGCCCTGCAGAGCTGCTGAGTCAGCTCTTTGCTGTGGGTGAAGATGGCTAAGACGGAGCCTTCGGTGATCAGCCGGACGTGCTGTCCCGCCAAACTAACCTGGATCTCTCCAATTCCATGGAGGCTGAAGCGTTGAACCACCATTGAGGTGTTTTCAGGGTGAGTTCCAGCTGAGACGACGGCTATCTCCTCCTCCCACAGCAGAAGACACGCTGGCTTTGGGACCGGCTGCTCGTTATTGGCTGCATTCAGCCAGAAGACACCCAGAAGGTCACCACCTTTCCTTTGAGGCGCCAGAGATTGGACAGTTTCCAGCATCTGCTGGGATGAAGATTGCTGCAGCTGAGACAAAGCCGGCGGTAGCTGGACCAGCTGCTGATGATGCACCGGAGGACTAGAGTTTGTGATGGAGGACAGCGAGCCTGCAGGCCAAGCTGCAACCCTGAACACCCGGGAGCCGGTCTCGCCCTGAGGGACGCCATCCCTGCACAGGTCCACCAGCTCAACTCGCTTCGTCTCCCGGACCTCAGGTCTTGGGGGGGCTGGAGACACCAGTTGTTGGAGGGGCTGCAGATGTTGGTGGACCAGCGGGAACTCTTTGGACACCATGGTCACATACTGGGACAGGACCAGCTTCATCTCCCAGACTCCAACGTGGGCGATGAGATCTCGTGTGCCTTGCAGCCTCCGCCCAGCACCTTGGTACACCTCCGACAGCTTCCCTGCAAAATAGCCCAGAGCATGGTAGCCACTGACCGGCCCCTGCTCGGCTTCCGGGCTCTTCTGGGGAGTCATGTGATCAGCAGGAGGCTGGAAGAGCAGACCACCGACCACCGTCTCTTGGGACTGAGCTTTAGAAGCATCTCTCACTTCGGCCACCTCCGGCAGACCAGTGTCACTCTGAGGATTTTCCTCCGAGCTCGAAGGAGACTCCGTTGGATCAGCCGGACTGGAGGAACCAGGATCACACAGGTTTCCATTGGGTGTCGGCAAGGTCACACCTTCACAAACTGCTTCTATTGCACCTCCGTCGTCACCAGGGTGAAGCTCTCGCTGTCTTTCAGGCAAAGCTTCAGCTGAGAACTCCTGCACTTCTTCTTGAAGGTTTACAAGCTCTGACAAGTTTCCCCAGAGGCTCAGAGAGTTTCCAGCGGACTGTTTGGAAGGCGGATCACTAAACCAGGAGTTTGTCTGTGAGCAGAAGGGGAGGCGGTGACTACATCGTCCAGACGTCTGAGTGAATTAAACTGAAGTCCATTATCCACCCCAAGAAAATTACAGCCGTTTCCATCACCAGGTGCACCGGTCACACGTGATTCAAAATTAACAGGCGAGGTTTTCATGCAAATCAGGTCAACAAGAGTAAAATAATCTTCATCACAGCTTCAATAAGGCTAAAACCAACAGTCCAGACGTCAAACAGCAGCACCATGAATCACGATCCACAGGTTCAGGCCTCAAACTCAACTAAAAGGCTAAAAAGGTGGAACAGAATCACCAGAAGCTTTTCTTCATCAGAAAACCTCCAACCGCTTAAAACAGGCTGAAAGCTGATGTCAGAGGTGTTCAGTTCACTCATCCATTTAACTAATCTTCATCTTATTCAACAGAAAACTGCTGTAAGATTAATGGAAAACTGCTCAAATCTGCTGAAAAACCCTGGAAACATCAACAGAAAACTTCTGTAGAACTAAACTGTGACGAGATAGAACCCTGAGATGATGTGGATTCGCTCTCAAGTCGCAAAAACCAAGTCACATCAGATTTCCAGTGATTGACGATTAAAACCCGATAGTGATCGATGAGCCTCTCACCTCGTACTTCAGCCTCCGGGGGTTCAGGTTCTGCTTCTCATCATCCTGGAAAGAAAATTGTGCTCAGTTTCCAAAAATCATGAACACGTCACAAGTAGATAAACAGCCATGCACCCCACCCCCCAAAAAATATAAATCTCATTGGCTTTCCCTAATGAGGAAGGTCAGATAGAAAGCTTCACCGTTTCCGAATGCTAGAACCAGTTCACCCCGACGCTGGTTCAGATAAGTTTAGACCAGATTCTAGGCCGGTTTAGACCTGTTTGGACCAGGTTCTGAGCCAGTTAGGTCTAATCTGGTCCAAACAGGTCCTGTTTGCACTAGATCCTGGATGATTTGGACCCATTTGTTCCAGTTCATACAAGGTTGGACCAGATCCTAGACCAGTTTGGACCAGGTTCTAGGCTAGTTTAGACCGGTTTGTACCAGGTTCTGGACAGAAATGGAACCATTCACTCAAGGTTGGACCAGATCCTAGACCGGTTGGGACCAGTTTGGAGCGGTTTTGTTCTTACTCTCAGAGAGTCGTAGGACTTGGACAGATGGCCGCTGCTGCCATCTCCGTTCAGAAGGTTGATCTTGCGCAGGCGGCGCTGCACCTCCTCCTCGATGTAGGCGTTGATCCTGACGGAGACAGCAGGGTGTCAGTGAGCGGAGCAGACGAGGCGCCGGTACCCCCTGCAGGCCCGCGGGCGTACCTGTCGTCAGCTAGCGGCAGCAGTGTGTTCAGAGTCTGCGGCGCCGGAGAGCTGCTGTGACTCGTCTTCTCCTCCGAACTCGCCAGCTGAACCCTGCAGTCCTCCCCCTCAGAGATCCTCCGACGGAGGAGCTGGATCTCCCGCTGAAGCCTGAATACGCACCGACAGCAAAGACTGAAACTCTCTGGAATGTAACATGGTTTCTATAAATACATCATTGATGGTACCTGCAACTATTAGTTACAATCAATTATAGTTACAATTAATTACAAACAGTTACAAATGATTGTAGCTATAATTGATTAGAACTTCTAGCTGTGATTGGAGGAAGACCGGACTCTTCTGACCTCTGCTGGTCACGGTCGGCCTCCGTCCTCTGCGTCCTGCAGGTGGCGCCGTGGTGCGGGTGCTCCTCGGAATCGGACTCCAGGGAGACGCTGCGCCTGAGGGCCGAGTGCCTCCTCTCCAGCCGGGCCACCGCCTGCTCCATGGCCTCCCTCTGCTGCTTCTCCTTGGACTCCAGGATCTCCTTCTCCTTGCGCCAGACCTTCTCCTCCTGCCGCGCCACGTTGGCGGTGAACTCGTAGGTGTCCTGCAGCTGCTGCAGCTGCTGCGCGCTCACCCAATGGGCGCTCAGCCGCTCCTCCTTCTCCTCCAGCTCCTTCTCCACCTCGTACAGTGTGTTGTCCAGCCCCGGCGGCGGGTTTCCATTGGCGCCTCCTGCGCTGCGCTCCAGGAGTTCGGCGGCGCGCTGCTTCTCCTCAGCCAGGGCGGGGAGGAGTCCATCGGCCAGGCTGACCAGCTGTCGCTCCTTGAAGTGCAGCCGTCGCTCTGCCTGTTGGAGGAGCTGCTCCTCCTGGCCCACTGTGGAAGCGTCCTGCGCTCCCCTCTCTTGCACCTCCTTCAGCTGCTGCTGCCGCTCCTTCAGGTTATGTGTGAGGAGGAGCAGCGTGTTGCGCTCGGCGACCACCTCCTTCTCCAGCTGCTCCCTCTGTTGCTGCAGCACCTCCTCCTGCTGGCCCAGCTCCTTCACCTGAGCCTCCTTGAAGTCCAAGTATCGAATCTGGGCGGCCTGTGCCTCCTCGCCGGAGTTGTCGACATCGGGACGCTCGGGACGCTCGGCAGCCTCCTTGGCACGGAGGAGCGTCTCTCTGATGTCGGCCAGTGCCCGGCGCTCCTCCTCCAGACGGCCGGCGTCGTCCCTGGTCAGCAGGGAGGTGGCCGCCTCATGTTTCTCTCTCAGCTGTTCCTCCAACCTCCCCACTAGATTGAGCTGCTCCCTCTCCTGCTCCTCCAGCCGCCGCCGCTCCACCTCCAGACGGACCCTCTGCTCCTCACGCTCCCTCTTCAGCCTCTCCAGCTCACGGTAAATCTCCATCTGCTCCGCAGCCTCCTGCCGCCGTCGTTCCTCATTCTGCACCTCCTCACCTTCGGCGTTCTGATGCCGCCTGCATTGCTGCCTGCTCTCTAGCTCCACCCCCTGGATCTCAGAGCGTCGCTCCTCCTCGAAGCGCTCCTTCTCGGCCAGGAAGTCTCTGAGGCGACTCTCGATGTCCTGGCTGCGGCGGCGAAGGCTCTCCTCCTGACGGAGAATCTGTTGCTGCACTTCCTCGGACTCCTTCCGCTGAGTCTCCACCTCCTGCTGGAGGCGCTGCAGCTCCGCCTTCTCGCTCTGCTGCTTGGCCTCCATCTCTTTGATCAGCCTCCTGCACACAGACACCTCACTTATAACACAAACCAACTGCGACGCTATTTTATCTTCAGAAAAGCAGAAATATTTTAATCAGACGTCAACGTGTGAAAGGAAGTTTGGATTTTGTCACCGTTTCAGCTCCAGTTTCTCCAACTCCTCACGCTGCTGTCGCTCAAACTCCAGCCTGGAGAAACAAAAACCTCTTTCAGTTCCTCCTCAGGGCAAAAACAAAAACACACACACAGCAACAGGAAGCAGGTGAGGACAGGAAGCAGGTGAAGACGGGATGCAGGTGAAGACAGGATGCAGGTGAGGACAGGAGGCATGAGGAACTAAGGACATACCGACAAGTCAACACAAGTTACGGGTTTTAGGGTCAACAGATACAGTGAGGACGGGAGGTGGACAGGTGAGAATACCTGAGGAAGACGGGGCTCTTCTCAGTGAGGAGACTGTCAACAGGACAGGCGGAACAGTTAACGTCTTTTATCACACAAGTTGTGATGTCAATGTAAGTCGTTACAGAGCTTCTGAATGACCCCCCCCCCCCCCATCAAGGGGTCTTCATGGTAACATGAAGACCAGAGAGGTTCAGAGGTCACCATCGCTCCTCTCAGCTTCCCAGACCAACATGGAGGTCTACCCAAGTCCTGGACCTGCTGGAGTTGCCGGCCTGGACCTACTCTATTTCCTGTGTGGAGGAGCAGCTGCTCTCCCTGTCCACCCTCCCATCACCTCCTCTGAACAACAACTTCCCGTCCCTGAAGATCCTGGACCAGAGGTCAGACTCACATCCGCATCAGCAGCGTGGTTCAACCTGTCAGTGTCCCCACCCCCGCTCGCCACCAGGCTGCGCTCCGCCTGTGGAGTCCCAACTTCAGCTATCGGACCCCACAGGATGTGGTGTTGTGTAGTATTGTGTTGTTGGACGTACCCGGGGTTGTAGAGCATCACAGTAGAAAGGTTTTCACAGGACTTGGACAGATCTGTCATGGACAAGCTGAATGTCGTCAACAAACCACTCTGAGTGAGAAAAACAACAACAACATCTGTGAACACAACAATCCCATAACACAACAAACACACAAGTGTGATCTCCGGGATCAGTCTCACCTTCCGTTTCTCTCTCAGCCGGGCCGCCTCCTTCGGGTGGTTGAAGCGAAACATGTTGGTCCTCCCGAGCAAGATCACTGCGCCTGTATGACAACACCACACAACACTGCCCCATCAGGTCACTTCCAGAACTGCACCACTGCCCACATTGGGTCAATCCAGAACTACAACAGGATTAATACAGTGATGAATGGTAGCGTTGCGTTGTTCGCGCTCCACAGCTTCACTACAGCTCAGTTGTTTCTTATTTTCTGGACATAATTTGAGCATTTCTTTGTTTATAATGTGCTGTATTTCCTGATGTTGATTTCTTACCCTGATTGAGCTGCGACGGCTCGAGCACCTGAATGCCGTTCACTGAACACTGAGCTCCCCCCAGCGGCACCAGAGTCACCGTCCCGTTGTGGTTCTCGAACACGCAGTGATCGCTCTCCAGGTCCAGACCATGCAGGACTGAATGAGTAAACAAACCAGAGGGTCTCGTTGATGTCAACGGTACAAAACCGTCTGCCATGGTGAATGTGAGAACAGAAGTAGGTTCCAGAAAAGCTGGGACACTGACCGCCAGAGGGACTGAAGGAATATTTCTGAGTTTTATTTACTCACTGATGTCTGGCTCCGAAGACGAATCCTCTCGACCCACGAAAGTCGGACCCTCCTGACACACACACACACGTTAATGAACAGTCCATTTTGTCACTAGCAAGCTGAACCTGCAGTGATGATTTCATGACCTCTGACCTTCAAGTGGTAGAGGATGATGCCGGTGCTGAGGAGGTCGTCATCGATGCCAATGAGGTGAGGCAGCTCAGAGTCCAGAACCACACCGATCCCCTCCTTCCTCAGAGCCAGAGTCTCCTCCTGCACACAGACACACACACACACTGTGACTGTGACCCTGCCAAGGAGGAGTGTTTGTTGTTCCACCTGCACCCCAGTGTTACCTTCAGGATATTCTGAGTCTCGTTCCATTTGTTGGTCCATTCTTTGGTCAACTCCAGCACCTGCAACAGGTCAAAGGTCATCCAGGGCGTCACAGTTTCAACACACAAGTCAATCGAGGTAGTCACACAGGTTAATGAATGTCATCACACAAGTCACTAGATGATCTTTCCAGGCCACATCATCGAAACAAACTGTCTAGATCATAGTTTTGTATTTGTCAGACTGACTCGTGCTTCGTTCTGGTGCAGTTTCTCCTCCATGCTAAGAGCGGTGGGTGAGTCCAGCAGAGCGATCTGAGGATGAGACAAGCAGAGACGAGACGTTGATACTGGACAACGCGGAACAAACGGAAAGCAAGACAAACAACAAGCAGAACTCGTCTTTACTGTCACCAACCAGTTTTCTACTTTATCAGAATACAGAAACCAGGTTAAACTTACTAAGACACTGACAGCAGCTCAGATTCAAGAGACAATAAAGAGGAAGATACTGTGGGATTTTTGTCTCTTTGTAGAGTAGTGGTGGTCTGTGAACATTACCTACATCCGTGGTTCCCAAAGTGGGCGGGCGCAGTATGAATGAATGACAAAATTAATTCTTGGACACTGCCAGCACAATGGACAGGTTTTCGACTGGGCTCCCACAGAAACGCAAAGCAGAACAGGAAGTGTTGCCAAATATGCTTCCAAACAACAAACAAAAAAAACATAATCCTGTTACACTGAACATAGTTACACTTTGAAAGTGGTTAAAAGAGGTTGTAGTTTATTTTATTGAAACCGATTAATTGCAGCTTACTTTGTTTAATTGTTCAAAAGGTTAAGGTGTGAAATTCTTTAATAATTGTTTTTTGACGAAAGGGGGGCCCCCAACTGAAAAATTTTGGGAACCAATGACCTACATAAAGAATATTGTCGTCTGCATACACATTTCTCTGACAGATCCCTTCTTC
This sequence comes from Lipophrys pholis, assembly GCF_963383615.2. Taxonomy (NCBI): domain Eukaryota; kingdom Metazoa; phylum Chordata; class Actinopteri; order Blenniiformes; family Blenniidae; genus Lipophrys; species Lipophrys pholis. Next base: position 29,255,036 of record NC_137628.1, read on the forward strand.
TGGGGCTGTTTCCTCGGCAGGTCAGTGACTCTGCATTTACCTTGTTGCCCTGAACCAGCAGCGCCTTGAGCCGAGCAATCTCAGCGCGCAGTTCTCGTATCAGCCTGACGTTGCCGTCCTCATTGATGGTGGGCTTGTTGATAATGTTCTTGGCTCGGTTGGCGTAGCGCAGGGTGCTGAGCGTCTCGCCGTAGTTAACGTCTGCCGGGGAAACCGCTGCAAAGAAAAACTAATCAGATCGGAGCCGCGTGAAAACGTTTACATGCTCTCGTGTGAATACGCTAAAGTGCATAACAAGCGAATGTGTTCATGTGCCAATGTTAAAAACTTGTCAACATGTTAAATGTGTTGTGCTCAGGGTCTGGCCTTTCTGCTCACTGGCGATCATGATGGTCTTGGAGTTGCCCCCCAGGCTGTCCTTGAGCAGCCACGTTAGCACGGAGTCTCTGTAGGGAACGAAGACCGACTTCTTCTTCAGGTTGGTGTTCGTGCCGTCCTGCGCCATGTCGGCTGCACACAAACCAAAACACAGCCATCACTCAGAGTCCCCGAGTTCACAAGAAGCATCACTATGGCGTGAAAGGTGGAGGGAAGTCAAAGTTTCTTCCCTCTCATGATTATGACAATGACAACCACAAGGGGCGGGGCTATGGCACTAGGCCTCGTACAACAGACAGCCCAGACAGTGTTTAACACTCAGACAGCTCAGAAGGCTGAAGAAGAGGGGCCTCCTTGTGATCTCCATGGTAACGTCTAATAAATAATAATTTAGTTCAAAGGGCTGCTGAAACGCCTCACAAGTTGATAGTAGCAGTCAAACAGCAATTGGTTGATTCCACTGTGAAGTCTTCAGTCCAAACATGTTCATTTTAACTGTTTCTCTGTTAAACACTTGCAGTCATGGCGCGTCCCACACTCAGCCCTGTCCCTGAACGCCTCCTGACACTGCGGCAGGTCTGGCTCCGCCGCCCCTTGGCGAGACGCCATGGTTTCTCACCTAAAGAGGAGATGACGTTGCCGAGGGTGACCAGAGACTTGTTGATGTTGCTGCCCTCCTTCAGACGCACGCCAGTGGCTCCGGTGGCGTCGGCGCGCTCGCTGCCAGCGAGGTCGACCAGGTGGATCTTACTGAGCGTCTCACTCGGCATCTCGGCGTCAAATTTGGCCTGAAGAGGTCACGAGGTCAGGAGAACAGATTTGAATTTATGTCTGTATATATATGCATGTGTGTGTGTGTCTGTGTGTGTGAGACCTGTGTGAAGTTGATGGTGAAGATGGCGTGGGAGCGGCTGCTGACGTCGTTCATGTCGGTGCTCGCCGTGGTCCGGTTGATGTTCCCAGCCTCCATCAGCTCCTCCACATCGGCATAGTTCTGCACCAGGTGTTTGGAGAGGTCTGAGGGTCAGAGGTCGCAGGTCACCACGGAGACTGGGTCAAAGGTCAAACTGCCACTGTGAGGCAGTTCCATTCATTGCTCACAACACAGTGTTTGTTGTGTGTTTACCTTCCACATAGGGGCCGTCTTTAGGATGCTCACGGACTCTCAGGTTGTAGGTTTGAGTGGATTTCCTTCGCAGCAGATCTCTCACCCTCTCATTGTAGATCTCCAGGTAGCTACAGCACACAAACATCTGCCTCACATCTGTCTGTTGTCTGAACCGTTTGCCTGTCGTCTGCCACACACACACATCTGGTCTGTCTTTGGTCTCGTCTCATCAGTCTCATCTGAGCATCACCGTCATGTCTGCCTCTCCACAACAAACTCTTACAGCATTGAACGAATCAAAGTTGTAATCTGACATCAGAGTGGAGGGGTATTCACCTGACTTCAGCCCGGAACGAGGCCTCATCCCACCGCGTGGCCTCAGAAACACGAGTGAATAAACCCTCACAGATCCTGGGAATCAAACCGGCATCCCCCTGAAACACAAACGACCACATTTGGTCTCTGTGAACGTCAATGTGAGAGATCGATGGGTGTATCTCTGCAGATAAGAGCCTCACGTGTCCGTCTGTGTGTGTGTGTGTGTGTGTGTGTGTTCTCACTGGAGCTCCCATCATGGTGAACGACTTCCCCGAGCCGGTCTGACCATAAGCAAACACACAAGCGTTGTATCCCTCGAACGCCGCCTTCAGCACATCAGAGCCGAGATCTCTGAAAACCTGCGCGCGCGCACACACACACACACACACACACACACACACACACACACACACACACACACACACACACACACACACACACACACACACACACACACACACACACACACACACACACACACACACACACACACACACACACACACACACACACACACACACACACACACACACACTTTAATTTTGTTTGTATTGAAGGAGGCTGCAGGGAGCAGACAGGTCTTATGACCTGTGGGGTCAAGGTCCACGAGGAGTGATTCAGATGTTTACTGAACATTTTGTTATTGGACCACTTTTCATGCAGTCATGGGTCAGAACATCCATTTTGTTTACATCCTGTCTGAGTGATAACAGCACCCGTTTACCTTTTCCTGAGAGACAAACGTGGAGCCTTTACAGTCCATTGAGTCGTAGGAGAAGTCGTATGTGAAGGTTTTGGTTCGATCCCTCGTTGAATCTCCTGTGATGCCGTCAGGAATCTGAGAGAAGAAATGAAGAGATTCATATGCGTGTCGAGGGGACATGTTGATGTCACGTGTAGACATGACACGCAGACATGACGGGTACATCTAATGTGTGCGAGACTGCAGGCACCTTCAGGTTGGTGATGGAGGTTTTAGTTCCTTCCATGCTGATGATGCACTTGGCGGTCAGGTCCTTCTCCCTGTGAAATAAACATGTTCAGATAAAAACTCTTAAGAGTTTGGACTGATTCTCACTGTCTCATCCTGCTGAAACAACCAGCGTTTACACCTGGATTGGAAATTCATCACCAAAGTCAAACCACAGGAGAAATAGAGCAGCAGGTGTAACACCATTAGGTTTAATTGCCTCTGATTATTAACGTCTCAATGAGCAGAGGACCAGTCTGCTCTTTATCAGCACTTATCAGCTTCAAGATAAGTTTACCCCAGTGAGATGACATGTGACTGAACACTGGTCTGACCCAATCTCATGTTCACAACATTAGAACAAATTGATCAAACCCTGAATTAAACTCAGTGAAACATTAAATCTGGCTCAAACTTAGGAGTAGCCTCCTTCCCCCCGTGTCCCCCGGGCCGCTTCACGGACAAACAGCCGGTGTTTCTTCCTCCGGGCAGCGGGACCGTCCGGTACCGACACTCACCTTCTGTTCATCGGCCGGACTCGCACAGCAACGCGTACCGACGCCATGGCCACCCCGCCGAGTCACCGGGCCGGGACACAGCTCCAGGGGTCCGAGTGGGTCAGGGAACCAGGCCGGTGGGCTTAGATCCGGCCACACCGAGCTGACGTCCCTGTCCGGAGCGGCTCGTACTCCGGCTAGCCCGTTAGCCTGTTAGCAGGAGGAAACCGGCTGCTGACTGAAGCTACGGACACTTCGGAGGGACAAAATACCACAGGACCTCTTTCCCAGGATGCATCGCTTCCGGTAACCTTTGACATGAACTCATGCTTAAGTAAAAGTAAAGTTTAACTCTGACGTTTTTAGAAATTAATGTATTTTCATGAGTTTTTGCTGTGAATAACTTTTTCATTTCTATACATCAGTTTCCATCCTGCTGAATCTCACCTGATCCCTGACAATGAGGTAGGTTCACCTGGACAGGTGAGCATGTCTGCAGAAACCTCTCAAACCCACAGCAATCTCACTCAGACTCGTGATCATGACTACATAAGTACATATAAACCAGGAGATAATGTGTTGTAAACTCAGAGTTCTGGTTGTTTGAGCTGTTTAAAGATCTTAAATAGAAGTTTATGTAATAAAGAACACAGTCCTCATCCAAGATGATCGTTTCATATCATTTTATTATCAAAATAATGAAGCAACAATAATAGTGAAAAAAAAAAAAAAAACACAAAAAGAAAAACAGTTTTATTTATAGTCTAATTGAAAATCATGTTCAGACCCCCACAGAAAACAGAAGGGGTCCTCAGAGTCCCTGAGGCTCCTGGGAGCAGCTACTTCTTAGCGTAGGTGATCTTCATGGCACAGGTGGCGGTGATCCTGAAGCCCTGCAGGGCGTCTTTGGCCACGCCCGCCTGGGTGTCGCTCTCAAACTCCACAAAGGAGATGTCATGTTTCCCCGGCACCAAACGCACCTCCTTGAACCCCGGAAACCTGCCGGGCAACAAACATACCCAGAGTCAGAACACAGCAGGAGACACATTGTGAGACTGAGAAATACAATGGGGGAGTGAAGGGGGTTGTGAAGGGGTGAGGAGGACAAGGGGAGTGAAGGGGTGACTAAAGAAGGTGACTGACTGGTTGAAGAGCATGGACAGCATCATCTCGTTCGTTTCCTCTGGAAGGTTACTGAGGAACAAGATGTAGTTCGGAGGATTATCTGGAACCTGCGAGGATGACAGGAAGTGATGTCAGACAAGAACTGATGCCAGACAGGAAGTGCACCATTCAGGGAGCAGGGAGGTACAGACTTACCTGGACCACAGGTGAGTGCAGAGGAGCAGCTAATCCCTGCAGAGAGAAAGCAAACAGGTGAGTTTGGTCTAGTTCCAGCTGGTTTCAGGAGGAGTTGAACCTGGCAGAGGTTCGTAGTGACGCCTCTGATGCTGGACTCACCGGAGTGGGCTTCTTGGGGACAGTAGCTGTGAGTTCCTGAGCTTTCTTCTTCTTCTCCTTCTTCTTCTCCTTGTCTCCGTACGTACCCTTGACCTTGGCAATGACCTCAGAGTCTGTCTTAGCGTACTGGATTCTCTGAAAAGGCAGGAAATACAGATTACATTTCATTTAATATAGAGGCCCGAGGACAGAGTCTTGAGGAACCCAAGTGATTTTCATATACTCAGATTCGTAGTTACCTATTGAAATAACAGTCCCCATTTTGCAAGTAAGATTTACGTTTAGTTGACAGGAACGCCCCAAGTGCAAACTGACATTGTACGAGTTCATGAAAATTAACATATTAAATAAGACAAGGCCTCATTCACCACAGTGTAGCATTGCAACGTTTGTGTGTGTCAATGTTTTAGTTTACTTTTCATTTTGTGTGTGAGCTTCAGATAAACGTATACATGATGATGAAGGTGAACCGCGGCCTACCATTGGTTTGTTGTAGAAGGGGAACCCCTGCAGTTGCCTCAGAGCGTTGGTGGCAGCGGCGAGCTCTTTGAAAACCACAAATGCCTGCCCCCTCATCTTCATGGTCTTCATGGCCACGATCTCGACAATCTGCCCAAACTGAGAGAAGAGCGCGTAGAGCGAGCGCTTCAGCTCTGTGGGGCGGAGACACAAACACCAGATTACCCAGCAGCCTCCAGCTGTAGCGAAGGCTGATCCCAGTACCAGATCTGAGCTCAGTTTGTGGGAGTCTTTCACAGGGTCACTCACCTTCCTTCTTGACTTTATCATTGATGTTGTTGATGTAGACGGTGTGGTTGGGTCGGATGTCCATGGTGGAGTCTGAGGAAACAGAATTAAATGTCTGATTGGACAAAAGAGCAGACAAGAAGCAATTCTCCATTTCTCACACACACAATGAAAATCTTTTCTGCACCTCCGGAAATGTATTATAAAATAAAACTGATGAAAGTTGGAAACTTCTTAGTCCTATAGTGTTTTCACATACCATGGCCTCAACGCTTTGAGCTTATTTGGGCTTTCAAGCAGATATTTTTCATACGACTCACGACACCAGGGAAAAGAATGTGAAAATTTTTTTCCACATATTTAACTTCATTTTAAACTAATCATTTGTAAGATAAGGTGTTATAATTTGTTCCATATGTGAGTTGAAATAACTTTAAATGCATAAAACTACAAGCGCATGTGTCGGGTAGGGGTTTTGTGTTTAGATGAGGTGCAATTATCACTTTATAAAATGTTAAACGAGAATTTAAATGTTCATCTGTTTCGAGCTGTTCAGTGATGCTAAAGGTTTTCAGCCGCGGTGGATTGAGATAAGGCAACAGTATTTGGTAAAAGTGACAAAGTGCTGCAATCCTGGACTGTCCAGGCCTCAGAACTCCCCTAACACCAACCAACATGTAAAACCTTTAATATAAAAACAACCCATTCAACACTCCTGTTAGCACGTTAGCCTAGCCACAGTGCCTGCCTCCATTCATGGTGTTGGCAGGTAGGATAGGCTTCTGCGTTAAGGACCACGGTTGTTTAGGTCCCAAAGTCCGTTTGAGACCCAGAACCTCCAAATAATAGTTCCCAGAGGTGCTCAAACTTTAGGTAAACCCCAAATACTCACCTTTTCTCTGCTAACAAACAGCGCGCCGCACCGAACACACCGCTTCCGCTTCTTCTTCTTCTTCTTCTTTTTCTGGCCACTTTTTCCGGTTTGCAGTGTCCTGCGCAGCGCCGCCCTGTTGGTCAGGAGTGTGACAACAGCTCACGATGTACGAGTGGCAGCGTTGATAATAATAATCAAGTAGCAATACTTCTAATACAGTGATATCAATTGTCGCTACTGAAAATAAATAAATTCACTTTTTTTAAATTTTACATAGACCCAAATACAAAACGGTAATTTCAAAGCACTTTTAGAGAGAAAACCCTGGAAAGAAAAAGCTCTCTTTCCACTGGAACAAACCTGTAGAAGTGGAGTCATGTGGATGTTGAACATCTAGAGATAGACATATATGTCCATCTATGTATTTTTGTGTATTTGTACGTATCTAATTATCTATATATGCGTCCGTGTGTGAAGGCCATCTGCGTTTTAACACGTTATCACAAAGTGGAGACTTTTTGCTGCTCCAGTTGGGTTGAGGGGAGAGAAGGATTGGACAGAGAATCCTTTGGCTGCAGACGTGATGGAGGTACAGAGAGAAAACAGACTACAGGAGAACAGAATGGTGACAGAATGTTAGTGACATAATAGTGAGGCACGGAGAGTGAGAAAGCAAACCAGCACACTACAGGTTTCCCAGCAGTCTAAACAGACAGAAGCTTCACTAGAAAATGGTCAGCTATTATCAGCTTTATTAAATAGAAACACTTTAAAAAAGTAGATTAATAAAGTCTTTTCTAATTGATTCTGGGGAGTAATAATTTCAGATTTTTCTGTTTCCAGGTGAAATTCTGGAAACAGAATCTGAACTTTGATCTTTTTCTTTTCACAGTAAAACACTAGAAACATCTGATGCATCGTTTCCTCTGACTGGTTACCATGGCAACTTCAGGTCCAGCCCTACCATGAAAAAAATCTGAACACTTTCACACTGAAAGTTCTGCAGCCGTTCAGCTGTAGGGATCCTTACTGGTCAACCAAAAATAATAACATTTCCTTTTAAGAAATATTTTTATTATGAAAAAATCAGAAAGTTGTTTATAGGTCAGAAGAACATACACAAAACCAAAAAAAGTAAACATAATGAATACAAAAATTATCTTTTGGCTGTTTGTTTGTTTGATTGATTGACAGGAAGCTGCTCAAGATCAAGATGATTTCCAATATAGTTTGGGTTTTTTTTGGACTAAAGTAGAGAAAAGTGCAGCAGACTTCCTTTTCACATTAAAATTCTGCTTCTTCAAAAAAGCTACTTGCTCCTCTTCAGAAAGTCCTTTGCCTCCTGCCGCAGGTTCTGCGCCTCATCCCGCAGACGCTGCCAATCATCCCGCACGCTTTCATCAGTCGGGAGGCGGGACGTAGTCCGAGTCATCCCCTCCGTCCACGCTCTCATCGTCAATGAAGCTGTCTTCATACTGGTCTTCATCCTCCTCTTCATCCCCATCGTCATGGTAACTTCTTTTGGTGACGGCGCGAGTGGGCGGAGCTATGAGACAAAGAGGGATTAATTTGAATAAATTTGATTGCCACTAATAAACTTGTGTGCGTGTGCATGTGCGTGTGCGTGTGCCACCTCCAGGTCTCTTGCTGTGTTTGTACTCTTTCCGGTGAAGAGGGTTTTTTCTGCAGAGTAAACACAATGAAGAATGTGAGACAGTAAAAAAAACACACACACACACACGGGGGTTTCTGACCTGTAGCAGTCGGTACCAAAGGGACACTCAGGCCGCTCCTCCTCCTGCTCTTCCTCCTCTTCCTCCTCCTGGTAGTCAGCATCTCCTGGATGACTGCACTCCTGAAAATGAAGCGGGTTCTTCCTGGAAGACAAACCATGATTACCTGTAACTGTAACTCACCGTCCTCAGTAATGATGTACCAGATACGATGGGTGTTACCATTAATGCTGAAGTACCTGTAGCAGTCCTTCCCGTACTGACATGGCGTCCTGACTCTGGTTGTGGCTGCAGACGTGGAGGTGCGTGCCGGGTTGTTCTGGGTCTTGTTTCCAATTCGTCTCGTCTGCACGGCGCTGCTACTCGGCCCAGCGGCCGACGCAGGAACGCCGGCAGGCTCATCTTCATCCTCAGAGGGGTGAGAGGTGGCATCTGGCCGACGTGAGGGATCGTCCTGATGGAAAGAGACACCAGGTCAGATCCAGACTTTCTCAAAGTAAGAGTCTTGAAGCCTCAAGAAAAGTCTGAAATAGTGTGAAATTGATGGTGAAGCTGATAGTTTTTCCAGAGAGAATCCAGATCTGAAGGGATCCAGTGGACAAACGGGATCTTGTGAAATGAAGCCTCGGGAATGTTCGGGTGTTTCCGTGATGCTAAGACGTCAATAAACTGAAGTCAAATGTTGGAAATACGAGTTTGTCTGAGTGTGATGAGGAATTTCCCTCAGGAAGGTTTTGACGACGTATTAGAGATGGAGGTCAACAATTACAACTGGATCTACAGTTTTTGTTCCCTGAGGATTCTGGGAGAGGAACTTTACTCAACTGATTTTGTCTGAGGAGGTTCTTCTTTATGGCTCCACCTCCTCTTCCTCGGCTTCTCCTCAGTGCCGGGCTGCGCCTCCTCGGGTGTCGTGGAGGTTTTAGTGGGCGTGGCCTGCGCTGGTTTCCTGCCGGCTGAAGATGCGGGAGCTTTCTGTTTCTGAACTGTAGAGATGGTGAGACGGTGAGAGTTGATTCCTGCAGGAGAACATCTGACAGCATCACACCTCCTCAGGAGACCAACTCCAGCGCCACAATTGGACGGTACCTTTTGGAGAGAACGCAGGCTTCTGTGAGGCTGCGGTCCCAGCCACCATCATCCAGGATGGTAAGACTCTCCTTCTTGGTTCAGTGGGAGCAACATTCACCTCCTCCTCCTCCTCCTCCTCCTGCGCTCCTCTTCCAGATAAGTCTCCCTACAGTAAAGAAATGGCTGAGTCATCATATTTTTAAGTCATGCACACGTCGTTTTCGTACAGCTGAGTCGTCGTACCTGTTTGGGACTCATGCTGGGAGCGCTGAGCGCCGCCTCAGAGGTCGGTGCAGCAGGAGGAGGAGTTTGCTCCCGCTCTCCTCCACCACCAGCCAGAGGTGCTTCTCTTTCCTCCTGCTCCTCAAACATCTGGCTGTTTCTGGGGGATGACACACAGAGAAACGTGATCATAGCACGTTTACTCTTCACCTCCTGGCTTCTGAGAAGGAGGTGTGATGGTAGCTTTGAGGACTTGGCAGAAAGCACTCAGCTGGTACCTGGGAGTGGGAGGGGCCTCGTCCACGGCCTCCACCTGGAAGATGAGAAATCCTGGCAGCAGAGAGAAGAAGTCGCCATGGCGGAGAGTGTGCCACTCGTCCTTATGCAGGGGCAGGGGGTCGTCGCACAGCGTCGACTGGATGAAGCAGGGGTTCAGATGAGTCTGGAAAACAAACCGATGAATTCAGTCGGACTGCAGAGGTCACAGCGGTACACATCCAATCCCTGCAGACTGAGGACGAACTGCGCCTGCAGTCTCACTGACGGTGGTTTCATTGCACCAATGATGTTTGTGTGTCCGGCTGGAGGTTTGAGACGCAGCAGCCGAGAGACGCACCGGCTTGAGACGCAGTCGACCGTCCAGGTTCTCCAGCAGTCCGTGATGACGGGAAACTCTGCGATCACCGACCTGACGACACACGGCAACAACAACAACAACAACAATAAGGCTCCGGTCAATCAATCTGCAAAAGGAAGTACTGGAACCAAAATTTTACTGCAACATTTTATGGACCCAAAGACTTGGTTGTTTGTTTGAAGGCAGAAAAATGTCAAGAAATATTTAAAGCTGAAGCTGAAAGACTGAACTATACAGACTGATAAACTGCAGAGACGCTGAACAAACCTACTGAGAACAAAAAGGACATTCCAGATTAAGAACCGCCTGAACGCTACAGACTAGAATGATGCTATAGGCTGAGGACAGACTGCTCCTACTGATCTAACCAGCAAAAGAGTGCTTCTACAACTGGACAAGGACAGAATGGACATTTACAGTAGTAGTAAGTAGTCGTACTAATAGTTTACTTGGTCAACCAAATCCAAAATGCAACAACAAAAAAATGCAACAAGAAAGAAAACTAACAGAGGAAGACAGAAGGGTTCAGGCTGAAGTTAAATTTATTTTGCAGAACCCTGTACATAATATACATAAAGCTTCTGCAATCAGTGTAACAGAACCAGAAACAACAAAAACGTGCTTTTTCTTTGCCATTCCTGAGAAACCAAACATAAACTGTCCTCTAAGGGAACACAGTTACTTTTAATCTCGTCCTTCCTGAGCCTGAAAGTGGTGAGCTTTAACCGCCTTTTAAATGTTTTAAGAGTATCCCATTTTTTAAGTTATCGTCCAAGTTGTTCCAAAGACCCTAAACCTAACCCTCTTATGGAAACACATCTACTTTTTTATTTGTTCTTGCCATATTTTTAACAAAAAAAAACAGTAACCCCTGGTGCTATATTGACTCTCTATGCTTTAATAACTTCTGGATATGAGGTGGAAGATTGTGATCATGCGCCTTATACATTACAGCTAGTGTATTAAGGATGACAATGTCATGTATTTTTAGCGTCTTCGATATGGCAAACAGAGGATTTGTTGGAGCATAATAATTATCAGCTTGATTTATGAGTTTAATGGTCTTCTTCTGAAGTAAAAGAAAATAGGATCAATGTTTCTTTTATAATTATTTCCCCATATTTCCACACCATACCTCAGATATGGAAGAATGAGGGCGTTATACATTTAGTACTGATCTGATTTTACACATTATGCCAATATTTGTTGCTAATTTTGACTTCAGGATATTTATATGCGGCTTCCAACTGAGCTTTTCATCAAAAGTAATTCCTAGAAATGTATTTACATGCACTTGTTCAATTTGTTGACCGAAAATTTCAATGTGGGTTTGACTTTTAATATCCCTCTTTCCAGAGATGACATATTCAGTCTTTGTCAAATTCATTGAAAGTGTGTTATTATCAAACCACCTTTTTAATACTGTGAGCTTTTTTTCTACATTGCCTATGAGCATATGCATACATGCAACATACTGAAGACTGAGGACACACTGGATGTTATACTGATAGGACAGACTCGGTGTTACAGGGTAAAAGAGGGACGGTGATCCAGAAGGACTCACTTGGAGGAACGGACCCCGGCCCAGGACCGTCTCCCCGGGCGGGACGTGGATCGGTTCCCCCCCGTCCACCGGCACCAGGTCAAAGCGGGACATGGAGCTCTGCAGCCGGGGGAGGAGGCGGAGTGGAAGAAACGGTGGAGGTCCAGTAACGAGGAACTACTGCGGTGCGGCTCCGTGACCGTACCGACCTGCGGAGGGACCGAAGAGGACCGCACCACACACACAAACACACAAACACAAAAACACAAACTACTCCGCCTGCACGCTGCCAACACTGGCCAAAACTTCCGCGAGTACGAGGCGCATGCGCAGTAAATGTATCTACACGTCATGAATGGACATGGCAACGCCCCGCCCCCCCCAAACACACTCACACTCACACTCACACAAACACAAACACAAACACACACACACACACACACACACACACACACACACACACTATGGTGATATGTATGTGTCCATATATGTTCACAACATATATAAAAGTAATATTCGAAGATACTTTGACATGATGAACATCTAGAGATAGACGTATATGTCCATTTATGTATTTTTGAGTATTTGTATGTATCTAATTATCTACATATGCGTCCGTGTGTGAAGGCCATCTGCGTTTTAACACGTTATCACAGAGTAACAATAAATATCGACCATCACCACAAGCCCTTTAAACGCCTTTTAAAAATCTGACCTCGTGCGCATGCGCTCAAACGTCACCAGCACGTCCGCAGTGTGTGTAAACAGCCGTTAGGACGTGAGGAGCTCGAGCTGTCAAACGCACGGAAACGCAGCGACGGTAAGAAATCACAACAATAACAAAAGAAAAAACACGAAGAGAGGAACTTTCACCGGCACCGGCGGTTCGTTTGGTTCAATACACCGGCTCGGGCCGCAGGCTGGGTGCGGAGCAGGGCGGGGACTCGTATCGGTGAACTTGACCGAGAGCTGAACGTAAAACCACGTTATTAATGTCGGAGAGGCACGTGAGCCCGTGAAAATACTGCTACTGAGACTGACACGTTACCGACGAGGAGAAGAGGAGGAGGAGAAGAACAGGAGGAGGAGAAGAGGAGACAGAGTGAAGGGTGAGTCTGGAGGTGAGGCTGTGCCTTTGGTGACAACAATCTAGTTTAAAGTGTTGGAAGGTGTTACTCCAGGTGAGACTGGTAGGATCTCCACTTCCTGTCCTGCTGCTGAGCAACACACTGATGGTTACTGGCAGGACAGACTGGAGGTTAGAGACCGAGGACAAACTGGAGGTTAGAGGCTGAGGACAGACTGGAGGTTAGAGGCTGAGCACATACTAGAGGTTAGAGACCGAGGACAGACTGGAGGTTAGAGACTGAGGATAGAATGGAGGTTAGAGTTTGTAGACAGACTGGAGGTTAGAGACTGAGGACAGACTGGAGGTTAGAGTTTGTAGACAGACTGGAGGTTAGAGACTGAGGACAGACTGGAGGTTAGAGTTTGTAGACAGACTGGAGGTTAGAGACTGAGGACAGACTGGAGGTTAGAGTTTGTAGACAGACTGGAGGTTAGAGACTGAGGACAGACTGGAGGTTAGAGTTTGTAGACAGACTGGAGGTTAGAGACTGAGGATAGACAGGAGGTTAGAGACTGAGGACCGGAGGTTAGGGACTGAGGACAGACTGGAGGTTAGAGACTGAGGATAGACTGGAGGTTAGAGACTGAGGACAGACTGGAGGTTAGAGACTGTAGACAGACTAGAGGTTAGAGACTGAGGACAGACTGGAGGTTAGAGACTGAGGACAGACTGGAGGTTAGAGTTTGTAGACAGACTGGAGGTTAGAGACTGAGGACAGACTGGAGGTTAGAGACTGTATACAGACTAGAGGTTAGAGACTGAGGACAGACTGGAGGTTAGAGACTGTATACAGACTAGAGGTTAGAGACTGAGGACAGACTGGAGGTTAGAGACTGTAGACAGACTAGAGGTTAGAGACTGAGGACTGGAGGTTAGAGACTGAGGACAGGCTAGAGGTTAGAGACTGTAGACAGACTAGAGGTTAGAGACTGAGGACTGGAGGTTAGGGACTGAGGATGGACTGGAGGTTAGAGACTGAGGATGGACTGGAGGTTAGAGACTGAGGACAGGCTAGACGTTACTGTACAAACTGACTGAAGACAGATGAAGGACAGACTGGACGTCTCAGCTCCAGAAGTTAAAGTTGTTACTGACAGATTGCAGACAATCACTTAAGTTGGAGGTAAAGTTGGTGACTGGACGTCCTGGATCACTTGCTGTGTCTGTCAGGCTGACCGGCCACCTGGACCTCCCCGGGGATGCAGCCTGACACCTGCAGGCCTCCTGCGGTGATCCTCCTCTCTAAGGACACCGTCTGTCACAACGGCGGCGCTCGGGACTTCGCCGAGCTGCTGCCCACGGAAATGAGCGTGCGGATCTTCGGAGAGTTGGACACGGCGAGTCTGTGCTGCGCCTCGCGGACCTGCAGGACCTGGAACCACATCATCGAGGGCAGCGATCAGCTGTGGAGGAACCAGTGTCTCCTGGTCCGAGCCCTCTGTCAGAGGGAGGTGGACGGAGACCGCCTGGAGGGGCTGTCCTGGAAGGTAGACACACACACACACACACACACACACACACACACACACACACACACACACACACAGTATTGGAGATCGAAGTATCAGTGAGTCTGGTTGATCTGTAGGTGGCGCTGGTGAGGAACTACAGTCGCAGCCGCCTGAAGAGTGACTGGCTGAAGGGGCGATTCAGCCTCGTGCGCTCAGCCGACGAGCTGCTGGGACGCATCATGACGCCGCTGGACGCAGAGTCGTGGGGAGAGATCCTGCAGGCCGAGCTGGACCGCTGACCCCGCCCACACCGCTGACCCCGCCCACCCTGCTGACCCCGCCCACACCGCTGACCCCGCCCACACCGCCTGCACGCTCACGTCTGAACTTTTAATCCTCGAGCTGCCACACTTCAGATCCAAAAGCGTCTGGAGATGATTTTTAACATTTTGATATTTAATCTGTAAAATATGTACAGATGTGTTTAGTTTTGTGTATTAGGACTGTCGAGGGACGCAACTGTTGATTCTAAAATTTTACGTTTCCAGAGTAAAGTTAAGAAACTCTATTTTTATGTAATTTGTACTTCAAGGCTCCGTTTACATGACGTCTCAAGTGAAAATGCATTGGTGCTGCTTTTTGCTTCAGAAAAGTTTTGCATTTAGTCGTATTGAAAACGATGTCAGATGCACCGAAAGCAGTGTTTTCCCATGTGGCCACTAGTGGGTGCTGTTTTTATGCAATTAAAGTACCTTTGTATGCATTTAATGAGCAGTGTGTGAACATTGAAGCTCCTTAATCAATGTCAGTTGTTTGCAACAAAATAAAAATGTGTCTCCACATGTGAACCAGAAGATGGTAAATGTAGACTTTATTGGAAAACACTGATAATCCAGGAGTGAACAGCACACTGTGCAGTTATTATTCTGACTGAGTCCTTTTCATACATGAGCAGTATTGAGTGTTTGTCCTGTTTCCATGTGGAGTCAGGGGGATTTTCAAAAAGCTCCTCTTTGGAAGCCGATTTCAAAAAGTGTTTTCAGTGACTCAGAGAATCAGTGATTCATTACCGTGTGAAAGGACCCCAAAATGCAGAGAACGTTTTCCATTTTCACTTGAAAACGTGTAAATACTATTGTGACTGCTGTGCAAGGAAAGACGGGTTTACACTCGTATTCTATATTGTTTTTAAATCAAACCTGAAAGTTTTTTTGATGAAAACATTTGTTTGTTTTTAAATAAATCCAGATGAACTCCTGCACTTGGCTCATTCATTTCACTCTGCAGTAGGTTCCACGTCTTATTTTAGCGTCATTTTATTTTGTCATTCTTTTATAGGGTTAGTTTAATTGTGACGGGATCGTTCACTTTTTGCTGGTGTAATTTTGAGTGTTTCAGTGCTTTCAGTTCTTTTTCTGCGTACTATAACTAGAGCTGCCCTCGGTAGAGCGCAGACTTTTGCCAACGCCACTTTTGTTTGGAGAACCGAGTTAGCATGACGAGCCTGTTGGTGTGAAACACTGAGCAGGGAGCGTCTCCGTGGCAACGGACGCTGATCTCTTTCGATCTCCTCCATGAGGCGCCTCTCACATTCACTTTTTTTTGTTGCAGTTTTTGGGGGCTTTTTCGGAAACGGTTAGCCATTAATGTCCCAAAATCTAATCAACTGGTCTGGAAGATTTCACGCAATTTGGGTGATTTTTTTGCAAAGATTTGGTAAAATACATATATACATATATACATATATACATACACACATACATACAAATCAATAAATAAATAAACGCGGAAGAAAACAATCTTTTCGTTGGCGAAGTAATGACGTTGTTTCACAATTATGAGGAGGAAGAGGAGCAGGAAGAGATTTCAGTTGCATCGCCACCATTGTGATTCAGGTTTTATTTTGAAAGCTTCCTCTCAGAATCCCCCTCCTCCCTGCCTTCCTCCCCCTCCTCCCTGCTCCTCCTCAGCATCAGGACCGAGCTCCAGGCCTCGCGGCAGCACCATGGACGACGTCCCGGAGATCATCACCCTGTCCATCGCGCTGCGGATCCAGCCCAACGATGGCCCGGTGTTCTTCAAGGTGGACGGGACGCGGTTCGGCCAAAACCGGACCATCAAGCTGCTCACCGGATCCAAGTACAAGATCGAGGTGGTGATGAAGCCCGGGAACCTGCAGGCCACGTAAGGAGGCTCCGTCCGCATGAACGCGCTTTTTACCCCGATGATGATGGACGCGTCCATAAACACGGAGCAGCCTGCTCCTCCTGCAGGAGCAACAGCGGCTCCTCCTGCCCGCCGCAGCATCCGATCCCCCAGCTGAATCATTCACGAGGCGACCGGTTCAGGTTCTCCGATCAGGAGGAGGTGCAGCCGGAGGAGGTCAGAGGGAGAGACCAGACCTCCGCTCTGCTCCGTCTTCACCAAATCCCAACAATTTTAACCATTTCAGTCCAATTTTTAACCAAATGTGAGCAGTCCGAACAATTATTTACATAAATTTAAACCAAAACTACACATTTTTTTTTAGCAAATTTGACCAAATGTGACAATTTGAAGCCAATTTCAAATCCAACCAAATCGACCACATCTAACCAATCCTAATGAAATGATCCACATAAACAAGTTCCGACCAGTTATAAACAGATCAACCTTTGTCCAATGAACCTTAACCAAATTTAACAAAATTTAAAATGACCAATCTTAAATACAGTCCATCTGACCACTTTTTGCCAAATCTGATCCATTTAAATCATTTTAAATAGAATATGAACATTTCTGATCAAACATTACTTACTGTAATCTGTTTGAATCAAATCTGACCAATTTTAGCCAATTTTAGTTTTTACAGTCCGTCCTCACTTGTATGCAGTCAGTCCAGGCTCTGTAGCATCCAGTCAATCTTCATTCTATAGCGTCCAGCCAGTCCTCATTATGTAGCGTCCAGTCAGTCCTGGCTCTGTAGCATCCAGTCAATCTTCATTCTATAGCGTCCAGCCAGTCCTCATTATGTAGCATCCAGTCAGTCCTGGCTCTGTAGCACCCAGTCAGTCCTCCCTCTGAAGCACCCAGTCAGTTTTCATTCTGGGGCATCCAGTCAGTCCTCATTCTGTAGTGTCCAGTCAGTCCTAGCTCTATAGCATTCTGTCAGTCCTCTTTCGGTAGCATCCAGTCAGTTCTCTCTCTGTAGCGTCCTGTCAGTCCTGGCTATGTAGCGTCCAGTCAGCCCTGGCTCTGTAGCACCCAGTCAGTTCTCGCTCTGTAGCATCCAGTCAGTCCTGGCTCTGTAGCACCCAGTCAGTCCTCCCTCTGAAGCACCTAGTCAGTTTTCATTCTGGGGCATCCAGTCAGTCCTCATTCTGTAGTGTACAGTCAGTCCTAGCGCTATAGCATTCTGTCAGTCCTCTTTTGGTAGCATCCAGTCAGTTCTCGCTCTGTAGCATCCAGTCAGTCCTCGCTCTGTAGCGTCCAGTCAGTCCTCGCTCTGTAACATCCAGTCAGTCCTAGCTCTGTAGCGTCCTGTCAGTCCTTGCTCTGTAGCATCCGGTCCGTCCTCACTCTATAGCGTCCTGTCAGTCTTGGCTCTGTAGCATCCAGTCAGTCCTGGCTCTGTAGCGTCCACTCAGTCCTCGCTCTGTAGCATCCAGTCAGTTCTCACTCTGTAGCGTCCAGTCAGTCCTGGCTCTGTGGCATCCGGTTAGTCCTCATTCTGTAGCATGTAGTCTGTTCCAGTTGGTCCCTCCATTCTGTGGCTGGTGGTTTTAGCTGAGTGAAGGTGAACTGTGTGTGTTCTGACTTTGGGGGAAAGTTTAATTATGACGCCTGCATCTCTGCAGCTCCAGCAAACATTAAGGAGTGACGGGTTATTTCCAGTAACAGTGACTCTTCCTCCTCTTCCTGACAGAAACATGAAGATTGGGGGAATCGTCTTCCCTCTGGAGCAGCAGTCCAGGGACGATGACTCTGTGGTTTACCACGGCCGGTACGACACAGAGGGCGTCCCCCACACCAAGAGTGGAGACCGGCAGCCCGTCGAGGTCAGCATTGAGGTGAGCGGACAGAAAACACAGTTTTCCACAAACTAACAGGTTTTGTTTGGCTGCTTACTGGCAAATTAAGGGTTACAACAGACAACATGCTGACGTCTTTTAGAAAACTGTTCGATAGAATTAACTTGGTGGTCGCTCTCCGCCCTGCTTCAAACTTATTCAAACTGTTGGTAACACCCGGGGCGTAACACCCCGACGGTCCCAGCGCTCAGTCAGCCGATGAACAGTCCTACTGAGACACAGTCCAGGACTGTAACTTTCAGATGGACCTGATGTAAAGGTCTGACCGAGCTCTTTCCCTCTGCAGTTTAACAAAGCGGGAACATTTGAGACCGTCTGGCAGGCTAAGTACTACAACTACTACAAGAGGGAGCACTGCCAGTTCGGCAACAAGTTCAGCAGCATCGAGTACGAGTGTAAACCCAACGAGACCCGGACGCTGATGTGGATCAACAAGGAGGTCTTCAACTGAGGCTTCCACCTGCAGGGTGCCCTTGACCCCCTGACCCCTGACCCCAGAGAGAGAGAACCCTGACCTCAAACACTAAAAACAGTCAACATTTGTGGAGGAGGAAACTCTAACGCCCAGTCTATCCTGAGTCCAACGGGAGAGAGAATTTGTTTCACATACCAGGAGATAAGAAGTCAACGTTCATGACATATTGGAAACTACAGACAAAAGACCGACTGGATATTTAAAGACGGTGGAACGACTGGATGTTACAGTCAGGCTGTAGTCAGACAATCTTACAGAGAGACTGGATGTTTTTGGATGATTTTGTTGACAAGTTGCATCGGAATGTAGTCCTCAGTCGGCAGTCTGTCCTCAGCCTGCAGTGTCCAGTCTGTCATCAGCCTGCTGCGTCCAGTCTGTCCTCAGTCTGCTGCGTCCAGTCTGTCCTCAGTCTGCGGCATCCAGTCTGTCATCAGCCTGCTGCGTCCAGTCTGTCCTCAGTCTGCAGCGTCCAGTCTGTCCTCAGTCTGCGGCATCCAGTCTGTCATCAGCCTACTGCGTCCAGTCTGTCCTCAGTCTGCGGCATCCAGTCTGTCATCAGCCTGCTGCGTCCAGTCTGTCCTCAGCCTGCAGCGTCCAGTCTGTCCTCAGCCTGCATGTGATGCGACTGTTTGGTCTCTTGGAGTTTCTTTGCTTCACTGAGCTGTTTGTGTTTGTTACAACTGTGTAATTTGTTTGTCAATAAATATGAAACTAACTCAAGCGTCAATCATAACTGACTCTCTCTCGATACACAAACACACATACACACTCTCTCTCTCTCTCTCTCTCTCTCTCTCTCTCTCTCACTCACACCCATTCATGATTTCATTTAATTTCCGGTATGATGATCACAGCAGTAGAGTGATCACACTAACGTAGGACTTTTATTTCGTTCACGGTTTTATTTATTTGTTGGTGTTTGTCAGCGCAGGATTTTATTGATATGGCTGTTAAACAAGCGCATTTCCCGACGCATCTCTGTGACACATGAACGCACCGCCGCACTGCATTGTGGGAAAGAGACAACATGGCGCGTCGTTCAAATTCTAGGCGGGCCCCAACTGTTCTCCCTATCTGAACGCGGACCAGGGAGCCGGCCAGCCGCTCAGCATGAGCGGACTTTTCCCACCGGAGCGTCGGTGTGCGCGGCCCAGAGCGAGCCGCCTGAGCCGGAGCTTCAGGGCGTCTCAGCCGGCGGAGCCGGAGCCTCCGCGGCCGGGTGAGGAGTCCCGCACCCGCAGACTCTACACTTATGAAAAGACGAGGCTGTTCATGTTTCTTTTGGTTTCTTCCAGTCTGTGACAAAGAGACTAATCATGTATTCACAATTTGGAGGATTCATGAGGAAGGTGTGTGTGTGTGTGTGTGTGTGTGTGTGTGTGTGTGTGTGTGTGTGTGTGTGTGTGTGTGTGTGTGTGTGTGTGTGTGTGTGCGCGCGCGCGCGCGCGCAGGAGAGAGACAGAATGTTAGTGACACGTAAACTGGATTAGTTTAAATTAGATCAGACTTTATTAATCCCACATGAGGAAACTCGTCATCTGAGCAGCTTCACATTGCAGGAATATTTAACAACAACAGTCAGACCACAGGGCCACATTAGTCACCATGGAAACCAATGGATTACAAGGTCATTTGATCCACCACACCAGTACTCCTTCCATCATCTGTCATGGTCGTTTCAATTGCTTCATGTTATCACTGTTATACACTGATGTACACGCATGTTATGATTTACTTGTGACCCCGACCTTTGACCCCAACTGCTAACCAGGGTAATGACACCACTGCATCATTTAGCATATCAGAGCATAGGGAATTGAAATCTGAATGTTACAGCGTTGGTTTGACATGGATCGGATTAAAACTGACTGCGTTATGAGGAAAATACTTTTTTGACCGTTTTGTGACGGAGACTTTGATCTTTGACCTGCTCACTCTCAGAATTTAAGGGAACCGTCCCTATATAGGGACAAATCATTCGTGAAAATTTCTTGCAATTTGGGTTAGTAGTTTTTGCGAAAAGTTGGTAAAATACATTCATACATATAAACCAATAAATAAATACAGACAGACGAACACAGAGAGTGAGAATAGTGGCACATAAGAGAATAGACTAGGTATATCTAAATATATAATTAGATTAGATAGATATATAGATTATAATTAGAATTAAATGTATATGTGTATACACATGGAAGTACAGGAGACACAGCTGAGAGAAAATGCACATAGTAGCAATAATCTTTTTCGTTGTTTTATATCAATAACAAAGTTTTCTGATTTCTGAGTGGACTAGTCTCTCCTGCTGGTTCCTGTCAGTTCCTCGCTGCAGCATTTTGAATCAAGTTCTTAAGCAGTTATTCAACAACCAAATAATAAGGAATTAAAATACTCCATTCCAGTGGTAAGCTGTTGTTTGAAGTGTGTGTGTGTCTCCAGTTACAGAGTTCCAGACTCCGTCTCGGCTGCATCGCTGCAGAGCAGCCGATTCTCCTCAGCAGGACTCGGACTGTCAGCAGGACATCGTGTGGGACGCCGCATCGCCATCGCCACGCCGATCAGGTAACCATGGCAACTTGTGTGGTAGTTCTGCGACCTCCTCTTGTTCCCGATGTTGTTTCAAGATCGCCTGTGATTCTGTTCCAGGGAACCGCGGCAAAAAACAGGTGGCCAGAGGAGTGAACATCTCGGAGATCGTCAGCAGAATCGCTCCGAAGGTCGGCGGCGCCTCATCTTACGGCAGAAATGCAAAACATATTGAAATGCCCACATTCACAAACCAACTGTGCTGACCCCGCCCTCTTGTGTCGCCCCCTAAAGCACGGCAGGCCTGCGGTGACGGAGCCCACGCTGCAGCAGTGGATCGGGGACAGCGCCACAATCCCCTGCACGCCGGACCTGCAGGCTCCGAAATCCAGACGGTCTCCACGGTGAGTCGGTGTTCGGCAGTCCCATGCTGGACCTGCTGGGGAAACAACAACAAGAAGACTGACCCAGAGCAGGAGGCCCATGTTTGATTCCTGAGCGTTTTAATCAGTGTGAAGAACCGTAATGCTGACTCAGCATGAAACTTGCATCTTCCCACATGGATGTAGAAGCAGATCATGGCAGAGTCAGTCGGTCGGTTATCAGTTGGAAATCACAGATTGCCTAAGATGATGTGTTTGTCCTTTGAATCTTCATTCACGCAGTTTTTCTTATGTTGTTTGTTAGACTGACTGTGGTGGACGATTTGCTGAGACTGGCCAAACAGTTCGACCTCAACATGTTCCGGCCCGATGCCGTGGAACCGCCGCTGAGCCCAGAGCTGCTCACTGACGACCCGCTGGAGGCCACCGATCATCGGACGGATGTGCAGCCCGCGGAGGTCGATGAGCTGGACTTCCTGTTTGATGGACCGACTCAGCACGTGAGCGGACGGATCAGCCAGCCCTCACAGGATGGACCCGGTGCGGCTAAACGGCCCCTCGCCTGCTCCACCTGGCAGGGTGTGGGGATCCAGGACGACTGGGAAAACGACCACTTGTTCAACGATTCTTTGGTTTTGGGGACAACGCAGAATCCAGAGAAGTTTGTGTCACCGATCGTTTGCTCCACCCACAAACCGCTGACTCCGATTGGACAGATGAGACATCAAAACCCGCCCCCCGTCAAACTCTTCCAATCAGCAACAGGCAGGGTGAGGGTGGGCCGGGGGCCGGACCATGGCTCCGACTCGCTGCCGGCACTCAGACAGTTCCAACCAGCAGAAGATAAGGAAAACCTGAGTCCGGGATCGGGGGCAGAGTCAGACTCGGGACGCCTCTTTAAAGGGGTCCACACAGATTGCGGGGTGAGCCAGGGGCCGGACCGCCACTCGGAGCCGCCGCCCCCCACGAGAGACGTTATGCTGGACGATCTGGACGCTCTGTTCTCGGCCGAGCCGCTTTGGGACGACGCTGAAGAGGACAACTTGCTGTGCCAACTGTGCGAAGACCTGGAGAGGCAGATCCACCCCGATGCCCCTGCGTCCAATCAGAGGGTGGCTCCGCCCATCCCCTTCAGTAAATTCAAAGCAGACACTAGCCCCGCCCCCTGTGAGGCCACTCTGCACCTGAATACTGCGGGGGAGTCCGTCAGGTTCGTTTCACCAGTCGGCGGGTCGGAGCGTCCCGGGAGGAGCGACTGGGTTCCAACAACCTCACACACCTTCAAGAAGCCAAACAACTCCGTTTCCATGGTAACCAACACAGGTGCGACTCAGGAAGCTACTCGGTGTGTGTGTGTGTGTTTAATGTTCCTGTGGCTCAGTGTGTGGGTGTGTGTGTTTCAGTGCCTCTCAGGTGTTCGGATGCAGAGATCCACATGAAGAAGCAGCAGGCGATGGAGAGGAGGAGACGGAGGCTGCAGGCTGCAGGCTGGAATCCGACTGGTAGTTTTGGATGAGGAGGAAGTGATCGGTGTGTCTGATGGGAAACATTTGTCCCACTCTGAAGCTGGAGCCTGAATTGATGACGGCGCTGAGCTGAGGACAGACGGCGGAGACGTGTAAACCTCGTCTCTGCCATGTTTTAACACGAGTGGCTGCTTGAACATTTTCTCTACTATTAACTAGGAAATAACAGAAATCTGCCTTACATCTTCAAACAGTGACACATACTGGAGTTTCCTGCCACGGATCCAATGAAACCAATAAAGTTGATTCACATAACAGGAGTTTCTTTTAGTTGACTCTTCTTCTTTTGCGTTTAACAGCAGTTTGCATCCACCGCCATCTTCTGGTTTTATCTATCTACGTTGTTTCCCACCACTCTAGTCTCTTTTAGTTGTTTAGTTTCAGAGCCACTCCTGAATTGTCAGACTAAGACCATGTATATACATACCTGGGTTTTTACAAAAGCTGATATTTTCCACTCTACTTTTCCCCAAAAAATCTTCATATACACCTGGTTCAGAGCTGCTATGAGCAGCCAGACCTGTAGGGGGCAGTGTAACGAGAAGCATTACGCCATGATAGCCAATCAGAATCCTAAAAAAAAAAAACACGACTTCACGATTCGTAATTTAGATATCCACCTACCCCCCCTTTAGATGCAAACGGAGACACAGAGTTTATCCAGATCTCCACTGTGGCCGGAGTTTTCAGGAGTCGTCGTTTGTGGTGAGTCGTAGCTGCGTTTATATGTAAATGCACGTCCCAAACGCAGAGAACCATCACTTTTTTCAAATGTCACTGCTTGGATTTCTTTGACTTTAGATTTTAAATTTAGAAGAACTGAGAATCTCCGAGCATTAAGAAACCAGGTTTGTTTTTGGAAGTGAAGGCTGCCTCCTGCTGGTAGAAGTGTAGCGGTGCAGACTTTATGTATTTTGACGGTAGTTGGCCACACAGAAGTGCTTAGGAGGAGGGTGTTGCTCAGAGAGTTGATGCACGTTGTTTTGTGGGAGCAAACTGGAGTTTCACACATGGGGAGAATATGCAAACCACACAGGAAGGCATGTGGCCAGTATTTTAACCTTCTCACTGTGAGGCGAGAGCACTAACTGCTGCCCACCTGGACACTGGTTCACGTATTTGATTTGATTCAAGTGAGATTTGTATTTGTTATAAATAAAACAATTTTTTTTAGGTTAGGTTTTGGTCTGTGATCATGTGAAACAGACGCTCCTCACACACCTTCAATCTCAACACTGCCCCCTGCGACTCCCAGTGGTACTGCAACATTCCAGCCAAAACAAAGGCGGGGAAGATAAAATGGGTTTGTGTTTCGAACAAAGCAGAGATGAGCTAGTTTATTCTGTCGGCGCTCCTGTTCACTTCCTGACAGTCTGTTTTACTTCCAGCTCAGGATTCGAACCCGAGCTGTTTTAGTGTGACGGCAGACGTACAGGAAGTCCACCTGTCACTGCGTGTTGGTCCCTGTAAAACCTCTGATATCAGCGGCGCTCTTATGTTCCCTTGAACTTTTGAAGTGCAGGTCGAGTTGAACAGACATGAAAGTCGTTTTTGTGGGTGTCGGGTAAATGTAGTGAATCCGTGTGTGTGTGTGTGTGTGTGTGTGTGTCCTAGTCTGAGCTTCACAAACAACCACACCCTCAAGCCTCTGAGAAAAAATTAAAATAAAATCAGATTCAAAACAGGTTGTAAAAATATAGTTTATATTTGTATATTGACATTTTATATTTCTCTAGAAACTGTTCATCACAAAACCACACCAACTACACAAAGGTTCCCTGTGGGACTCCGTCAGCCCGCCGCTTTGTGCTTCCCGCCGCAGCAGTGGCAGGCCACGCCGCAGCGATGGCACGCCCTGAGGGGGGCGTAGCAGCACATGCAGGGCGCCAGCAGCGACAGCGCCAACAGCGCCGCCCAGCGGAGGCAGAAGCGCTCGTCGCCGGTGTCGCAAGAGCAAGGGTCGGAGAAGTCGCCCTCCGGGTCCGACATGCAGTGGTACAGCAGGCTGTCGGCGCACCAAAGGAAGCTGACGCGTCGGATGCACGTCTGCACCGGGTCAGGCGCCTCCTGGCAGCGGCCGCGCCCGTTGTCCTCGTGCTCAAACACATTCTGACAGTAGACGCAGCGCGAGCACACGCCGTCCTCTTTCCGCCGCGGCTGCTCCGTCAGCGTAGCCGCGCAGCCGCCGCCGGTCTGCTGGTGTCGTGGCTTCCCGTCGACACCGATCGGATACGAGCAGCCGCAGTTGCGTTTGGCCGGCAATTGGGCGTCTGGGTCGAGGGCCGTCTTGTGACGGGTTGAGCTGGCGTGACGGTAGTCCTCGTAACCGGTGAGCCAGGCTCGCTCTCTCCCATTCATACGAACAATATCCTGCTCGGCCACCTGGAAGCTGACGTGACGTGGAAACATGTGGACCATCTACACAACACAGAGATAACACGCTCAAAATACTTTATAGATGAAGAACATGTAAGCCAGACCTGTAGGGGGCAGTGTAACGAGAAACATGAAGTCATGATAGCCAATCAGAAACCTGGAAAAAAACACGCAAGGTACGTCCGAATTGTCCCTCCTAACCCCTTAACTATCGACTTTTCCTTCACCCCAGAAGTCTTTTGTGTGGCGGCCATTATAAGGACTGTCCGAATTCTCAATAAGCAAAGGAATGGAGGCTCGTCGCTTCCTTTAGAACCTCCTTTAGCTTAGGAACCACTGATGCTTCCTTTAGAACCTCCTTTAGCTTAGGAACCACTGATGCATCCTTTCGCAAAAGAGCCGAGCTCATGCTGCCCCACAATTCCTTGCGACGACAACATTTAAAGGGACCCGCTCATCCGAGTGTTCAGGGAAACTCACGATGTCGGAAAAGGGGAGCAGATTATGTAAGTTACTCAAGCAATGATCTGCCTTGAACAACTTTAAATCATCTGGAACCCAAATGCGGCAGACGTCACAAACTTGCGCCGCCGTCGCATTATTAAGACGTCACCAAGTGAAAGTGCTGTCCGACTGCCACACTAACGTGATCACCTTTCACTAACTACTTTAGGAAGCCTCCTAAAACTTTTCCTTAACTTTGTGACGTCATCCAGGGGTTAAGGTAAAGTCGATAGTTAAGGAGTTAGGATGGACAATTCGGACGTACCCCGTGTCACTAATTGTGACGTAAATCTCCACCTCCCCCTCTTTAGACGCAAACGGAGGAACAGAGTTTCTAAATCTCCACTGTGGGCGGAGTTTTCTGGAATCATCGTTTGTAGGGCCTCGTAGCTGGTTTATGTGTAAAAGCAAGAAACGCAGAGAAACAACACCGTTTTTTAAATACCCGGGTACTTGGAGACTTGGTCCTGAGTTTGACGACCTTGCTCTACAGCAAGGAAAAACAAGAAGAAGCATATTTCTGATTGGATTCCGTTTCTTTATATATTTTCTAAAACTGCACAAGAAAACCAGGGGGTTGAATTGGGTTCCAGATTTTGTAGGGACGTTTGGTTCATTTCAGGATGCAAAGCTGCATGTGACAGCCGATACGACTGGTTTACAAGTGTCCCTTATTTTTCCACTCGCTCAGGAAGGAATCCACTCGACGGTACCGGTCAATCTGACGTCTGATGCTGAGCTTACAGTGCTGACATGGATATGCCAAAGAGAAGTCAAACTCCGTGGAAAGACCATGAAGCGCTGGAGCAACTCTTCCAAGAAGAACATGCTCATAACACTCTAAGCATATATAAAACAATAGGAATAAGAAAAAGAAGGACAAGAGACATGCAGAGGAAACAAACCTGCTAAAATCATGAAAAAAGAAGACGAACACACTGAAGCCACTGACCTCAGTCACCAGAGTTAACGGGAACCTTTGTATTGTGGTGAGGAGTTATGATTGTGTGACACACACACACACACACACACACACACACACACACACACACACACACACACACACACACACACACACACACACACACACACACTCACTTGTTCTAGAAAGCAGTGATCTGAGGGGCGGTGCTGCTCATAGAAATGTCCCAGAATGCAGTGGTGCCGGCGAGCTTCAATGAAAGTGGGCGGGGCCACTGGGTGCGTCGTGTTCTCTCTCCTCTGAGATGAGCTGGAAGAACTGTCAGTCATCTGAAAGAGGAGGAACCGAACAGGACGTCAGTGAACCACACTCCTCAACAACCACACACACACACACACACACACACACACACACACACACACACACACACACACACACACACACACACACACACACACACACGTCGTGTTGTGTTCTCACTGTGAAGACGTCGTCATCCCCGAGCTCAGCTTCGTTCTGCAGAGTGGACGAGGACGTGGTGGATCCTGAGAGCAGAGAGACTCGCAGAGGTCAGAGGTCCTGCTCACATGTCAGCATGACACACACACACACACACACGCACACTCAGAAGCTAGCGTGGTACTGATCGCCTTTACCCCACTCACACACTGTGTTCGGCGAGGTCTTCACCTTCAGTCAGGTCCTCCAGAGCCCGCCTCACCCCGCGGTCGAACGCCCGGGCGTCCGCTGGACTCTGGAAGGTTAGACCACACTTCCTGTTGTCCACCTTCCAGTGATGGAATGTGGGCGTGGCCTTGGTGTAGACAAGGTCCTTCTTCAGGAAACACTCCAGGATCACCTGTGGAGGAAGCACCAGGCGGTCACCATGGCAACCCCCCCACCAAAAAACCACACCATGATGGCATTTGTGTGTTTATGTGTCTGTCTGAGGACACACCTGTCTGTCTGTGAGTCGCTCTGCGTAGATGAAGAAGACGTAGCGTCCCGGCTGTCCTCCTGGCAGCAGTCTGCACACGCTCACTCTGCTCAGACAGCCGTCCTGAGCCAACCAGCCGCCACTCGACTCGTCTCTGGTCATCACCACGGCTTTGACTCGCACCATGTAGCAGTCTCTGCGGGGGGGGGGGGGGGGGGGGGGGGGGGGGGGGGGGCTCCATTGTCATTTTCATCATCATAATCACCATCATCATCGACATTGTCATCTTCATCATCATCTTGATCATCATCACTATCTTCATCATGAAGGTGAAGATGACCTCTTCCTGACCTCCTGAAGGAGCCAACATCATCTCCCCCTGTCAGCCTCATCTGACTCCTGCAGGAGGCTTCACACGCTCCTTTCCGACCTCGAATAACTCCTTCATTCTCCGGAGGAGGAGGAGGACGAGGAGGAGGAGGAGGAGGAGGACCCCCTCCTGACAACATATCAGACATGTGATGTGTGTGTGTGTGTGTGTGTTGTACTCACTCGTCTGGACGCGTGTCCTCGGTCATGTTTTCTCGTTTCAACGCCTGTAATAACGCGTTTCCGCCGCAGCAGAACGGCGCGGTGTCTTCATGTTTTCTTCACAAGAGCAGCAGAGGCGGCAGGAGCGGCAGAGGCGGAAGGAGCGGCAGAGGCGAAAGGAGCGGCAGAGGCGGCAGGAGCGTCGGCTCCGGTTCTCTGCCGCTCCCTGCTCGGTTCTGTAGTCCCGCCGTGTGATACCGGGGTTCTCGGGTGATTCTCCTCCTCCTTGCCCTGCTCAATCAGCGGAGCGCATCCAAAGAGCCGCAGCAAACCTGCACCTCCTCCTCCGCCCTTTTTCTCCCCGCTCCTCCTCCTGCCGCTGCGGACAGGGCCGCGACGCGGTGACCGAACACGGTGCACTGATGTCGGTGAGGATGGTCCCTGACCAGCCCCATCTCTCCTCACTCCATGTTGGTTTCAGCGCGAGCGGCGGAGCGGCGTGGGTGACGTCAGACCCCGAGGACCGCAGAGTCACGTGAAATCATCACATAATAATAATAATAACAATATCAACAACAACAACAACAATAATAATAATAATAATAATAATAATAATAATAATAATACTGTGATCAAGTATTTCAAGCGTCTCTGTACCTGTATCCACAAAACACACGCGCGCACACACACACACACGCACGCACACACGAGACTGCATTTCCCAGAAGCCCCTTGGCGCGGTGCTTCCGGGTAGGCCGCCATATTTGCTTGTGTTTTGCTGCTGTGGCTGCGGTGATCACTTCAACAGAATCAAAATCGGTTGTTTTTCGGGATTTCGACGCCAGTTTATTTCCACCCGTAACCGCCTCCAGCTCTTTTCACTGTAAACACTCTCTGCCAGCAGGAGTCGACGATGAATCCGGAATAGTAAGTCCCAGTTTGAATGTCATTTCGCGACCTGTCAGCTCAGCCGGGGGAGCTAAGCTAAACTGCAGTTAGCCGACGGACAGTCAGCTGCTTTGTCCCCGGCCGGGAGCGTCGAGCCGCCGGGTTTCATATCGTCACTTGGGCTTGTTGACACGTTCGGAGCCGCAGCGAGTTCCTCTACCGTGCCACCGATTCGCCGTCTCCTGTCGATTTGTGGCCGCTCCCTCGTAGTTAAGCGTTAGCACTGCTGCCAACCAACAGGCTAACTGCGAGCTAACGCGTCACATCATGAGACCGCCGTGTTTACAGTGGGATTTACTCCGGGATCTAATCCTGCTCACACTGCAGTTTAAGGCAGAGTTCAGTTTGGGTTTACATTGAGACTAGATTCGGTTTGAGCAGCTCTGACACCCGGTGGAACAATTAATAAAATGCCGACGTTTGCTGTGAGTGTGCGTGTGTGTGTTGCACTTTCTGTGCTTGTGCGCGTGTGTGTCTGAGGGATGAATGGAGGGCCATTCTGATGTGCTGTGTTCTCCTCAGTGATTACTTGTTCAAGCTGCTACTGATCGGTGACTCCGGCGTGGGGAAGTCGTGCCTCCTCCTGCGGTTTGCGGTAAGTGTGTGTGTCTCTTGGTTGTGTAAAGCTTTGAGTGCTGATGACCTGCAGCTGTCCGAGTGTGTGTTGGTTTCCAGGATGACACCTACACAGAGAGCTACATCAGCACCATCGGAGTGGACTTCAAGATCAGGACCATCGAGCTGGACGGGAAGACCATCAAGCTGCAGATTGTAAGGAGCCACCTCACACAGTCCAGTTCCACATCCCGCCTTTTGCAACCTTTGACCTCTCTGCTCTCTGTCCTCAGTGGGACACGGCTGGTCAGGAACGCTTCCGCACCATCACATCCAGCTACTACAGAGGAGCTCACGGTATCATCGTGGTGTACGACGTGACCGATCAGGTCAGCACTACTCCTCCGCTATACATCATCACTCCTCCACCAGTCGCTCAAAGCAGTCAGTTCACAGCAGTGTCCTGATTCTACGTGGCTTAATATTGTGTGAAGCCAAGCTGCCACTCAAAGCCTCATCAGAGGTTTACAGGGTTAAACCAACAGGTCACCACTGTGTGTCCCTGAGCTTGACCCTTGACCCCAGCAACTCTCTCTTGCTGCACCGTGGCTGCCTGTTGCTCGTCTGTGTGGTTCATGTTCACTTTGAGCAAGATGGTTGAAAGCAAAGTCATTTCTCCAAGAGCTTCAATAAAATACATATATTTTTTAGTGCTCTCAATCAATTAAAAAAATAACTAATTAATTGCACAATTTTCTGTAACTAATTGCATTGTTTTTCTACTGAAGACTGAAGCTTGTAATGAATATTTATTGAGGGAAAACCACTCAACACACAAGAGACTATATTTAAATTCAAAGACTATTTTTATAATGTCCTTTTAGCATTTAATGAATGCTGTTTCTCTCCGAGATTAGCAAAATAATAAAAACACAAATAAATTAATTAATAAACATCTAACATAAGTCTGGGTTTGCTTAGAGTACAGGTCTACCATTTTCAGAATTTAAATATTTCCAGAAACAAAGTTGTGAACTTATTACATGATACATGATACAATATACTGTAATACACACACACACACACAGTATAGTGTCAAAGTAAAACTAATGACTTTCTCAATCAGTCATCAGGAAACTTTTTAAAGTGAAACTTTCTGCCTTAATATTATTCCACTCATATTATGCTGCTCTGTGGTCACGGTGCTGCGCCCAGAGATGCTGAACATGCTGCTGCTCCGGTAAGGGAGTAAAAAAACAAAACTGCGTTAATTACGTAAAAATCTTTTTAACGAGTTAAATGTTTCACATCAATTAAATTAACACGTTGACAACACAATTTTTTTTCCCTCCTCAGGAGTCCTTTAACAACGTCAAGCAATGGCTGCAGGAAATCGACCGTTACGCCAGCGAGAACGTCAACAAGCTGCTGGTCGGCAACAAGAGTGACCTAACAACAAAGAAAGTGGTGGACTACACAACGGCCAAGGTAACACACTCCAACACTACTGCCACACAACTATTACACAACTAACGCACTACTGCTACAGAACTACTCCGCTTCGGTAGTGATGTGTTGGGTTTCCTTGTGGTGTGTGTTTGCAGGAGTTTGCTGATAATCTGGGGATTCCCTTCTTGGAGACGAGCGCGAAGAGCGCCACCAACGTGGAGCAGGCCTTCATGACCATGGCGGCAGAGATCAAGAAGAGGATGGGCCCCGGGGCCACGGCCGGGGCCTCTGACAAGTCCAACGTGAAGATCCAGAGCAAGCCGGTCAACACCTCGTCTGGAGGCTGCTGCTGAGGCCCCGGACCCCCTTAACCCACAGAGAGGGAGGCAGGGAGGGGGGCAGAGGCAACATGCTGAGGGTGTAAGCCCCGCCCCCACTGACCACGCCCAGCGTCCAACTCGCCCACTTCTTATGTCAGTCAAACAACTCAGTCCAGTGAAGCTCTGAGCCTCCAAACCAAGCACACGTTGAAACCATAGGCCACGCCTCCACCTGCCCCGCCCTCACAGGCTTCACCCTTTCAAGCTTTGACCCTGAGAATCCACCGAGACCCCATAGGGTCTCACTTTAAAGCCCCGCGCCTCACAGACACGCACACACACACCCCCTGCCCTTTTGAGTTTTGACCCCGAGGATCCGTCATGACCTTTCCCCACTGCACACACCATGCTTCTAGGCCCCGCCCACCCTGTCCGAACCACGTGCCTTTGCGGCAGGAGATTCACGTTTTAACGCCTTTGTCGCCGAATTATCCCATCATCGTCATCGTTGTCATCAACATGTGCCCCGACAGCTGTGTGTCAGCGCTTAACATTCCTGTGGGTGCGAGGAGAGGTGGCAGCCCTGACCCCGCCCCCTCAGCTCCGCCCTCCTGTGCAGACTGACTTTGTGGTTCATGGACGAGAAGACAGGAAGCTGCAGCCGTGTGACCTTGTCACGTGACCGGCGGCTGCAGACGGGACGTTTTTGTGGCTATATACTGAGTGTCTATTAAAACCATAAAGAAGATGTTTGGTAGCTGCTTGTCTGCTGTGTTGTTCTTACACACACACACACACACACACACACACAGATCACTTTATTAGGCACACACTCCCAGCACAACATCCACCATCACTGAACATTAAGCTAACACATCGGCTCTTGACTTGTAGCTGGTTGTTGCTGCATCATCACCTTCTGGTTGGATGTTTGTCATCAGTGAGCAACAACAGGAGGTTTTATTCTGAGAGGTGACAACTCTTTTCATATGAAGACATTTAATACTGCTGCACACACAGTGTGTCAGATAAGAACTGATCAAAATGTGTAAATACAACAGTGAAAGAAATGGTCATTAGGGTTGACTAAGGTGAAACAAATGGATTCTTGAGACGTCATGTAGAAGGTGGAGAGTTTGGATTGGTCAAGAACGGTCTCTGTTTTCTCAGGTGAGCTGTAGGTTAACCACCAGCAAGGGGCCTGGTTCTGCACACAGTGGGGTGTTGGCATGATTGAACAGTTACTCCGGGTCTCCCTGTGTGTATGTGTGTCTGTGTGCCGGCGTCCGCAGAGTTCTGCATAGATCCAGTTTTTCAAACCTACACCCACGAAGCTCGATACGAAACCAGACCAGTTACATCCAACAGATCCAAGCGGCGTTTACGTCTGAACAGACTGAGGTGCCTGCACAAAGTTGACAGACTAATAACACAATCAACACTCCTTAAACACAAGAGAATCTCCCAATGTCTCAAACCCAAACAAAAATAAAACTGGATTAAACTTGAGAGTCGGAGCATGCCAGTTTCCTACAACTGTCTAGCAGAGCTCCTGTTTGGAATAAGATACACCACTGTCACATTAATGCAGAAAAACAGCAATTTTTTAAATTTTTGACAAAACCATTATGTCATAAATTCTGAAAAACAGAGCCAAATCTATTTTTATAATACATTTTTTCTCATAGTTATCTCATTAATTCAGAAAAACAGAAAGAAATAGTATATGAATACCGTGTAACTCTAGGAACATTAACACTCATGCCCTGCAGGCTGTAACTGGACGGAGCTACACACCACTGTCCAGAAACTGTAGTCCATGCACACCAAGTGATGAGAGCACAAAGAATTGCCGGGGTTGTATAAAGATATACAGTGAAACGTTTCATAACAATGGAATGAATTAAGACTAAATATCACCAATATTAATAACTTGTGGGTGCCCGGATGTACATTTCTGTTTACATTAAAAATTGTTATGCTAAAATAACACATACATGTTTCTGTCATTACTATATAGAAGACTTTCATAAAGTTTCTTTATGGTGGAGAGAGCATCCTTTCCATCCTCGGTGTCAATCTCCCAAGGACAAAGTAAAGGCCCCTACGGTTCCCCTCGCCATGAGGAAGATAGGATGCTTCTCCAAAACGTTCCATTCACGCAGCTGAAAAAAAGCTGACACAAAATTGAGTACATGAATACAAATTGAATTACTACTTTAAAAATGTTATATTTTTGCTTTTTAACTAAGCTTTATAGTAAGATTCATACTACCACACACTTTGTATATGCCTTAGCTTTGAAAAAAAGTTGGATTAATGTGATAAGATGATAAGAATTCTATCTTACTTGTCACGTACATGTATTATTGTTATTGTGAATACTGCTGTTTTTAAGCCATTAGTTTTCTCTGGTCCACCTCTAATCCTCAATTCTTTAACAATTCTAACTCGTTTCAGTTGGAGGGCTTGTTGAAGTAACTAGTTACCGTTTTGTCAGAAATAAGTAGTAATCGCTTCAGTAACAAAAAAACTGTAAATGTTAATCAGAAATCTGAATAAATTCACCAGATGAGTAGCACAGTTACTCTTTATAAGAGGAGCTGTAATAAGTTATAGCTGTAACTTTCAGGTGAACTGTTGTAAAATGAGCGACTAGTTCCACCTGGACGGCGCACCGCAGTGCATGCTGGGACATTGAGTCAGGGAGGCAGCAGCCGGCTGACTCAACCTTCAGCCTGGATCGAACCGTGCAGCCCTCTCTGCAGCCTGTGGACGCTCCTCCGGGTCATGGACCTCAGCGGACAGCCTGCCACGGTCAGCCCCGCTCCTGGTGTCGGTCCTTCGGACAGCTGTTGTTAGTCGGAGTCCGATGACGGCGCTGAAGCCAAAGCTGCTTGTTGTGGTCGGTGCGAGCTAGCTGCGCAGTTAGCTCCGTTAGCTGCCCTGTCACTTCTGAGGACTTTATGTTTCTTTACCGGGCGTCGGTCCCGGTAAGTAACATCCCGGCTCGGTGGAGCTGCGGTAGCCCGCAGGGTCTCCGGACCCAGCGAGCTCTGGCCCCGTGCCGGGTCTCCCTCTCCGCTCCGCTCCACGGTGGAGCTATGGTAGCGGCTGTCCCGGTGCCCCGGATCGGCCTCTTAGTTTCTGTTGCCGCCTTTGGCCGCCGCTGAGTTCTTGGTTTGTCCCGGAGCTTTAATCCGATCCATCGATTAGCTGTTCGACACCCACACCGACTGTCAGCGCCGGGCCGAGCCGGACGTGGCGCTCCCAAACCCGGTTCGCACGTCACAGACTGGCCGTTAGCTGAAGTTAGCATCAGTTCCAGAGAAAGTTCAGAGAGAGAACGGATGCTGTTATTACCCCTCTGACTGCTGTTATTACCCATCTAACTGCTGTTATTACCCCTCTGATTGATGTTATTATACCCCTGACTGATGCTATTACTCCTCTAACTGCTGTTATTGCCCCTCTGACTGATGTTATTACCCCTCTGACTGCTGTTGTTGGCCCTCTGACTGCTGTTGTTGCCCCTCTGACTGCTGTTATTACCCATCTAACTGCTGTTATTACCCCTCTGACTGATGTTATGACCCCCCTGACTGCTGTTATTACCCCTCTGACTGATGTTATGACCCCCCTGACTGCTGTTATTGCCCCTCTGACTGATGTTATTACCCCTCTGACTGCTGTTGTTGGCCCTCTGACTGCTGTTGTTGCCCCTCTGACTGCTGTTATTACCCATCTAACTGCTGTTATTACCCCTCTGACTGATGTTATGACCCCCCTGACTGCTGTTATTACCCCTCTGACTGCTGTTATTACCCATCTAACTGCTGTTATTACCCCTCTGACTGATGTTATGACCCCCCTGACTGCTGTTATTACCCCTCTGACTGCTGTTATTTCCCATCTGGCTGCTGTTATTACCCCCTGATTGATGTTATTACCCCCCGACTGCTGTTGTTACCCCCCGACTGCTGTTGTTACCCCCGATTGCTGTTATTACCCCCTTGACCGATGTTATAACCCCTCTGACTGCTGTTATTACCCCCTCTGATTCATGTTATTACCCCTCTGACATCTGTTATTATGCCTCTAACTGCTCTAATTATTGCGTTATTGCCTAGCGGTCAGGTGTTATGAAGTCTTTAGTTGAGGTGTTATGAAGTCTCATGGTACAGGTGTTATGTGCAGAGAGGTGTGCTAGCACAAAGGGCCTCTTCCCAACAGTCCCTCCTGATTAGCCAAGTGAGCATTGCAGCTCCAGCTCACAGACAGGAAGTGCAGCCTCCTCCAGTCTTTGTGTCACATGACCACTAAAAGTTTAAAACTTGTGTGTTTGGAGTCCAGCTCAGTGTGGGTGGGGCCTTCCTGTTTCCCAGTGCTTTCTGTCAGGTAAACCAACCTGCCAGACAGGCCCAGGCTCCGCCCACTGCTGACAAAGTGTACAGATATACAGCTCTCATTCTACTGAACAGCAGCCACACACTGGCTCAAAAACCGGTTTAACTTCTGGTTTAAGAACTGGGGGGATGTTTGTGCCAGATAAACAGAAGGGCACTTTCACAGGAAGTAATCTGCAGTAGTCTTCAGCTCCCTCTGGGTCTGTAGCATTCAGCTGGTTTCACATTAAAGCACAATGTTCTCATCACACATTGTTTCCACTTTATTATTCCTGACACACCAAACCTGCCTCCATCATGTGTTCTGCCCTCACGTCTCCACAGCAACCGTGCTGCTCTTTCCATCAGTTGGATAAAAGTCCAGATGGTGGAAAGTAGACGAGCACCGCCATGTGGTTGTCAGTCAGTTTGTCTTCTGTCGAAGCTTTTCTCATTCACCTTCTCTGAGTGTCTTTTTTTCTCTTTTTACCTGTGCAGGTTGTTGCTGAATGATGGCCTCTGTGTTCCAGGTGTAGCCGGACCAGTTGACTGGGGGACAATCATGGAGCCAGATGTGATCCGCATGTACTCGTCTTCACCGCCGCCCATGGAGGATGGCGCAGAGGAAGAGGACGATGAGTTTGGCGACTTTGGCACGTTCTCTGGTGTTCCCAACAGCATCAGCTTCTCGGAGTTTGACACGCCGACTACGTTTAACCAGACTCAGGCTCTGACCGCCACTTCACCGCCGGAGTTGCTCAGCGGCAGAGGCGTTGCGGCGTTAGGCCACGGCACTTCCAACGGCATGCACATCCACAGGAAGGACTTGTCCAAGGCTAATGGTGTGACGCTGGTTAATCGGCTGGACAGCGCCGTCTCAGAAAGGACTGAAATTAAAAAAGTCCTCTCGGGCTCTCCGGACCGGCCGGAAAATAACTTGAGTAGCAGTGAAACCGCCGACTGTAATGGCGGAGGCCCAGAGCTTATTACGAACGGTTTTGCTGTCGAGGGAAGTCCGTCCTCACAGAGCTCTGTCCACCGTCACGTAACAGGAAGCTCCACACTGGACTCGATGGACGTCTCTGTCGACAGCCCAGAGGAGAAGTTTGCAGACTTTGCTGTTTTTACGGGCGCTGAGGTCTGCCTCAGTCGGACGGAGGAGGAGGAGGAGGTGGAGGTGGCGGTGGAGGAGGAGGAGAAGGAGGAGGAGGTGGAGGTGGAAGAGGTGGAGGAGAAGGAGGTGGAGGTGAAGGACTTGGGGGGCAGCTGGGGGCCGGCGGTTGCCGCGTCCGAGGAGCAGCGAGCCGCCTCGGAGGACTTGGTGGCAGACACAAACAGAACTGGAGCTGATGTGTGCTCGCTGGGTCCTGCTGACACTCCAAACAGCTGCTGTAACCTGGACCGAGGCTGTGGCGCTGACACGGCGGCCGCCCAGGAGCACAGGCACAGACGTTTCTCTCAGAGCGGGACAGACGAGCTCAAAGACCAACGTGACCTGTCGCCTACTGACAGCGAAGCGGCTCGATCGGACGACAAGGGCTCTGAGAATGAAACGGAAACTGAGACGGAGACGTCACTGGGACGTCCGTTGTCCACCGATGCCCTGGAGGAGTTTGGCGATGTGAGCACCACGGCCTCGGCGCCCTCCCCACCGCCGCTGACAACTCCTGCCGATGATAGCCAGCTAGCAGAAGATGATGAGGACTTTGGAGACTTTGGAGATGCCGGATCATTTGGTGGTCCAGACTTTGCCGATTTTGAACAGCAGGAGGAGCAGAGCCCGGGGAGGAGCTCCGCCGCTGCACAGGAAGGCGTCAATGCTGAGCAGGACGACGATTTCGGTGATTTCAACTCCCCCAAACACCACGGGGGGACGTTTGCCAGTTTCCCTGCCAGCGACAGCTTCGGCAACTTCAACCTTGCCGAAGGCAGCGAGGGCGTTGGCGAGTGGAGTGCCTTCGGAGGGCAGCAGCAGGAGGACGGGGAGTCGTGGGCGGCGTTCAGCACGGAGCAGACTGTGGCTCCTCCTACAGAGAACAGACAGGAGGAGGAGGAGGAGGAGGAGGAGCAGGAGGCTGAGGCTCCTGTACGCAGTGATGAAGAGAGGCGACCCGATGGAGCGCTGGTAAGAAGGACGTGACAAGACAAAAACAGAAGATCCACTAAAGTCGTAGTTTATTCAGCAGAAACACACTGTGGGTGTTAGATGACCAGGTCCATGTTGGTTGGATGCAGTCCCAACATGCTTTACACCGTTAATCACACACACACATTCACACGCTCATGGAGGTTGGTGCCATTGTCTACTGGGAACACTTTGGGGTTCAGTGCCTTGCTCAAGGAGACTTTGATATATCTGCGTCTATATATCTATATGTCTGGTGTGATGTGTCGGTGCTCCTGCAGGTGTCGCTCTCGTGCCGGTTGGAGAAGTTGTTTCAGAGCAGCTTCCCTCAGAGTGAAGAGAACTCCCCGCATGAGGAGGTAGTGACCCTGAAGACCCTGCTGGAACCTCCAGCAGGAGCCCAGGAGGGGCATCAGGAGGTGCAGAGCTCAACATGCAACAGGTGAGCAACTGTTCAGAACGTTAGTGTCCAGTCTGTCCTCGGCCTTCAGCGTTGAGTCTGGACTCCAGATGTTAAACTGTTTGACCTGGTCTACACTAGTGTTTGACGTCCGCAGGTCGCAGTGTGGTGGAGTTTGGACGCAGCTTCAGGACATCCATGAGGCGTTGGGCCTCCGGTACCAGTGGGGCGGCTCGCACTGCAACAAGTCGCTGCTCTGCTGCCTCGGCATCGACACCAGGAACATCGTGAGTACATGAGTAGCACCCAGGCAGTCCACTGATCCATAGCCTCACCGTGCAACACACACACACACACACACACACACCTCAACTGTTTCTGAGTGTGTGTTCTGGGTCACAGTGAGTGTGTTAACTCAATATTTCTCCTCCTGCTGGTGTGTGTGTGTGTGTGTGTGTGTGTGTGTGTGTGTGTGTGTGTGTGTGTGTGTGTGTGTGTGTGTGTGTGTGTGTGTGTGTGTAGCTTTTCACAGGACAAAAGAAGCAGCCCGTCATCGTGCCGATGTACGCTGCCGGCCTAGTGAGTCCACCGCACCACTGAACTCACTATGATCACTGCAAAAAACACATAAATTTTCATCAGTACACGATACAACACAACACGATGCAGCCATGGTGATTCAGTTTTGTGTTGAACTTGTGTGTTTGTGTGTCTTCAGGGAATGTTGGAGCCCACCAAAGAGCCTGTGAAGCCTGTTTCTGCAGCAGAGATGATCGCCTCCATTGGTCAAGCTCCTCCTCCTGCTGCTCCTCCTGCTGCTCCTCCTGCAGATAGCAGCTCCTCCACCTCTGACCCCGCCCAGGTCAACCAGCGCTGCCACCACTGCACTCTCACCTCAGGCCATGTTCCACTGCACTCTCACCTCAGGCCATGTTCCACTGCACTCTCACCCCAGGCCATGTTCCACTGCACACTCACCCTCACCCCAGGCCATGTTCCACTGTACTCTCTCCACTACATTCCCACCCCAGGCTGTGCTCCTGGAGGAGCGCTCTGCCTCCTCAGAAAACACGCCCATTCATTCGCTGCATCTAATTTAGCCTGGGTTTGATCTGGATGTGTTCGGGGTTCAGACTGGGTTTGATCTGTTTCACACTGATTCTTCATGCACTGTGACTATGTGGTGATTGGCTCTCTGTCTTCACCTCCTGTCTCTGTGCTCCAGCAGGAGGCGCTCCCACCCATCCAGTTTGACTGGAGCAGCAGTGGCCTTACTAACCCCCTGGACGGTGAGTGACTCCGCCCTCTGTCACCACTGCAGCACCCCACTGTGGAGGGAGGGGAAGTGTAGGGGGTGTGAGTAGGTGTGTGAGGTGAGGGAGGAGGTGTGTGAGAGGTTTTATGAATGAGAGTGTAATGGGTGAAGAATGCAGCGTGCTCATCGGCTCCCTCCGCTCTGTGACAGTGACTCGTTTTGCTGGACGATAAATTGATTATTGTCAAGATTTTCCTGAGACCAAATTAACTACAACTGTAACGATAATACATCATAATAATGCGAGTAAACCCTTTCAAATGCAATACACTTTTATTTCTCTTTCCATTGGAATTGGAATGTAAGAACTTTTAAATAATTTAAAGAAATAAAAGAAACAAAAAACTGCACTTGAATAAAAATCACAACCATAAATGATAAAATAGACCCGTTGCTTTATCAAGGCCTTAAAACTATCGAGTTCATTCTCATTTATCGTGCCATTAATTGATTTATTGATTATCATCCCAGGCGTACTGTCAACCAATCACTGGTTTGATCTTCCAAATGTGTTCTATGCATGACCGCATGAACAGTGTGCCCCATCTAACCACTGCACCACTGTGCCCTCTCTCTCTCTCTCTCTGTCTGTCTCTCTGTCTCTCTCTGTCTCTCTGTCTCTCGCTCTCCTGTTAACCTTGATCATCTCTCTCTCTCCCTCGCTCTTTCTTTCTGGGTTAACATTAATCACCTCTTTTTTCTCTTTCCGTTAACCTCGCTCACCTTTTTCTCTCTCTCTCTCTCTGTCTTTTAACCTTGCTCACCTCGCTCTCTCTTTTTTAACCTCGCTCGCCTCTTTCTCTCTCTCTGTTAACCTCGCTCGCCCCTGGCTCTGCAGCCAGTGGAGGTTCGTCTCTGTTAAATCTGGATTTCTTTGGTCCTGTGGAGGATTCAACCTGTGGAAGCTCCGCCTCCATCCCAGGTCAGCTCCTCCATACGCTCTTCCTCGTCTGCTCCTCCTCACACTCTTCCTCCTCACACTGTTCTTCTTTTCTAAGATCTATTCTGAAATCCATCTCCTACCTGAACTTCTCCTGCTCCTCGGATGAACCTCCTCTGATCACATGTTTGTTTGATATTCGGTTCAAAAAGTTTTGTTTGGTTCCTTCACACGGTTCGTCTCCTCCTCCTCCTCCTCAGGTGTAGACCCAGAGCTCTTTGAACTGACCACAGCTAAGATGGACGCCAGTGGTCCGGGCAGCCGGGTGGCGGACGCCTTCGCCCGTCTCATGTCCACCATGGAGAAGACCAGCACGTCCACCAGGTCAGCGGTCACGTCGGGAGCGGTTGTAGCCTGTAACACACCATCGAGCTACTGCAGTGTGATCATGTGTTGTGTGTGTGTGTGTGTGTGTGTGTGTGTGTGTGTGTGTGTGTGTGTGTGTGTGTGTGTGTGTGTGTGTGTGTGTGTGTGTGTGTGTGTGTGTGTGTGTGTGTGTGTGTGTGTGTGTGTGTGTGTGTGTGTGTGTGTGTGTGTGTGTGTGTGTCCGCAGGAAGCCCAGGAGAGAGGAGAACCTGAGCGAGGAGGCGTTGGAAGTCATCACGGTGTTACCTGATCTCACCTTCATGCAGGCCAAAGTTCTTATGTTTCCCGCCACGCTGACGCCGCTCGGCTGCCAGGCCCCGCCCTCACAGCTACTGGCTCCGCCCACCTCATCCAACTGACCCCTCCCACTTGTAATCAACGCCATGTTCTTTTTTTCATCTCTTTTGGTCTTTTGATTTACCTCATTTTTCTCTTTTTCTGATTTTCTTAAAATAAAGCGAAGCATTTATCAGAGGAGGACAAAATGGTTAAGGGCGTCATCATGTACATAATCAGGGATCATTTTCTTTCTGTTGTTTTAGAGTATGATTGGATGCTTATTGTGGCGGGGCAGTGTGAGGAAGTCAATGGAGTGCAGACTTTCAGAATAAATATATTTAAAGCTCTATTTACGGACTGAAGCCACACTGCCTGCAGAGTCCAGCTCGATGTTTCCTGTGTGACGTAGAGTCGGAGCACACGGACGACAACCAGCACCTCCACGATTAGCTTTAGCTGGTAGCTTCAGTTTAACCAGACGCCCCCGAACACAGCGTCTCTGCTGTGTGTAGTTACCCCGAGTGTCCACAGGAGGGCGTCTGTCTGAGCGTGAGCTCTGAAGGAATCCAAGGGACCAACTTCATGTCTGTTGTGTGTATGTATGTGTGTGCGTGTGTGTGTGAATGTGTGTGTGTGTGAATGTGGCTTCAGACTGTACAGTTAAACTGGGCTGTCAATGCTGGGGAATTCCTATGGAAAAATGCTGAGTCACTATAAGAGCCTGTCAAAGGGTGAGCGTGCATGTTTGGATTCATGTAAATTTTACTTTTAGTCGACACAAAAAATTAAAGTAATTTAAGAGAAAATCCTTTGTGTCTGCTTCGTGTTTGAAGGGTCTAGTGTTACTGTGAAGGTATAAAGCAGCCAGAATCATAGATATATTATCCATAGACTGGTAGAAAGGTAGACATGATGTAGGTAGAATCGCCGACATGCTAGGGAGACTCCTGATTGCCCACATCACATACAAAGGCACTTCACATCTACAATTAAATAACACTGTGTTCCTGGAATAACATTTGGTGAAGTCAAATAAATCAGGCTGCAAGTGAGAGCAGCAACTATCCAAACTAAACTTATAAGTCATGCAAACCATAATCAGATTCTAATCTCTCATTCCTTCCATATTTTTCTCCCCACTGGTTTTATGACACAACCTCAGGTCTGAGCAACCGTCATGGACGTGTTTGAAGAAAAGTGTTTAAATCCAGAAAGAGTTGATGTTTGTTGTGTTTCTCAGATTCAGGCTGCGCCACAACGCTCTCACCCAACAAGCTGTGGTTTTAACGACTTCTCCTGTAAATTTTTATTTTGTGTGGAGGAAGAGAAACCAAACACACACACACACACACACACACACATTCTCTGACAGGAGGAACATTGTGTTTTCCAGGAGGTGACTTCTGGGTCCACAGGTCACCTTCTCAGTGTGGAGCCTCTGATCCGACACTTCCCAACATTCCTGCCCATCTTGGCCTGTCGCTGTCACCGGGCCGCGGTTAGCTGTTAGCCGTTATCTCCCTGTCAACTGGGATGAGGAGCTGCTGGACGGCCCCGGGCCCCGAAGAGCCTTGTATGGCCATGGCCTGGCAGGCGAGGGCCGATAAGCAGAACAGAGCTCCATCGCAGCCATGTTTAGAACAAAGTGCGTTTCTGTTAAATTTAGAGCTACTATCGAAGGACGCTCCTGCTCCCGAAGTCACACTGCTGCTGCGTCGGGTCCAGAGGTGGAACTCCTAGCACCAGAACGCTGCTTCCACTGAAGTCCTCCTGCAGGAACCTTCAACTCCGCCAAACTGCACCAAAGAGCTTCGTGACACTGGCAAGTGATGAACGCGGAGGAAGCAGGTTTACTACTACCAGGTTTCCACTACTAGGTTTACTGTGGCGAAGGTGTGGGAGGGTTGCGGTGATGGTGTAGCATGACTGGTAATCGTATATGATGATGACGGTGCTCGGTGGTTGGGGTGACATAGGAAATGGCGGTGTGTGATTCTTTGATACTGTAGGAATGGTGTGGCGATGATGTAGGATGGTTGTGGTGACGGTGTAAGATGATCACGGTGCATGGTCTCTGATGATGTCGTATGGTCGTGGTGATAATGCAAGAGGATGATGTTCGGTTGGAGCCCAGTGGTGGGCCGTCTACCTCTCCTGCTTTCATTTGTTTAGTTTTTCTTTGCTGGTTTTAATTCCTAACACTCAGCAGATCACGTCTCTATGTGATCAGAAGGGTTTTGGTCACTGAGGACGGTTGCGGTGTTGGCGAATGACGGCTCTCAGATCTGATTCGATAAAGGGAGCGACCGTGATGTCGCGATCACGGCTGCGTAACGTACAGCAGCCTGCTGCGTCATTCAGTTACTATTATTTCATGTATTGGAAGCTGTTCAGCTGACAGAGCAATGTCAT
The DNA here is from genome assembly GCF_963383615.2 of Lipophrys pholis. Lineage (NCBI taxonomy): Eukaryota > Metazoa > Chordata > Actinopteri > Blenniiformes > Blenniidae > Lipophrys > Lipophrys pholis. The sequence continues at coordinate 29,298,919 of NC_137628.1, forward strand.
TCACAGATTGTTGCTTGTTCAGCAAAAGCACCAACTTTACCTGTCCTCACCAAAGCCACCTTTCCCGACTTGAATTGGTTCTGTAGCTTAGCTTAGCATTAGCATTTGGGTGGCTTCGCTGTCCTGTCCCCCTCCTGCGGCCTCCTCTTCTTGCTCAGTGGGTTTCATTCACTCTTTGTCCTCCTTTAGTGATAACCCTCTCTGTGTTAATGCAGCAGTTTGTTAGTTCGGAGGACAAGACTCCCTGATGCCATGTTTGCATATAGCCAGGTATTTACAAAAAAGGATAGTTCCCCCTCCATGTTTTAAAAAATAACGGACTGTTTTCAAAAACATTGTCATTTACACAAACATGCATAAACACATTGTTGATTGTCACCGGGAAGATTTTCATGCTGATTAAAATACATCTTCAGTTCATGAGAACGTCAAATCTCACTTTTTGTTTTATCACTCCGAATGTGAGTGATTGCTGAGTGAGTGTTTTCCATCTTCAAACTTTGTCTCTTGCTTTCCCTCCTGCTACCTGCCTTATTGCCCCTCTAGAGGGCAACATGACTTTGACCTCCTGGTGGGCACAAGTGGGCACCGTCAGCCACCTCTATAGGACTATTCCACACAACACAAGGACGTCGTTTTGTTTAAGCTTTGTGTCATCACTGGGGAGTACTTGCAGAAAGGGAGGGAGGGAGGAGGAGGAGGAGGAGGAGGAGGAGGAGGAGGAGGAATGAGATGTACACAGTGAGGACAGAGGAGTGTTCTGCTCATCTACTTGGAGGCTGTCGTATTCTTTCTGCTCTCATCAGGTAACAAATCCTCTCTTCCTCACCCCTTCTTCTTCTGCTCTCCTCTTCTCCTCTCACCTCCGCTCCTCCTCAGTTCCTCACCTCTCCTTCTATCCTTCTCCTCACCTCTTCTGTTCTTCCTCCTTTAGTTCTGGTTTGATGCTGGTGTAATACTGGGTTGGTACTGTTGGTGCTGGTTTGGTACTGGTTTAGTTGTGGTTTAGTTTCGTACTAGGTTTGTACTGTTGGTGCTGGTTTGTTTCTGGTTTTGTACTGGGTTGCTACTGTTGGCGCTGGTTTGGCACTGGTTTCTGTTGGTACTGGTTTGGATTTGGTGTGATACTGGTCAGGTTCTTGTTTAGCTCTGGTTTGGTACTGGATTGGTGCTGGGTTGATGGTAGTTTGGCGCTGGGTTGGTACTGGGTTTGTTCTGATTGGTACTAGTTTGGTGCTGGTTTGACGTTGGTTTGGTTCTGTTTTGGTACTGGGTTTTTACTATTGGTTCTGGTTTGGCTGTGGATTGGTGCTGACTTGGTACTGTTTCGGTTCCAGTTGGGTATTGCTTGAAAGGCATTGTAGACTTAAGACATGTTTAAATCCTTGAAATGTGAAGTTTGCATTTGAGAAGTGTGGAAACTGTCTGATGTCACATTAAATACACATCGAGTCACAAAATGCTGAACTGTATCCGAGTCTGTAAACACCAGAACTTCTGTTAAAGTTTCCATGGATCTGAGAGAAACCGTCTGATGGAGGGAGTCATCGCCACACTCACATTTTGATTGTTAGAGTTTGTGTGTTAGTGTGGTGAGATTTCATCTTGGGGTGTGAGAGACATTTAATTGCTAATGACTGATTTTTTGGCCTCCAGGTTTCAGGATTTGCGGTGCCACCATGAACCTGCCGCTGCTCCTCCTGCTGGCCGTTGTCTCCTCAGAGGCTCCATGTTCGGTTGCAGGACACTCCTCTCAGGAGTCCAACGTCACAACCAGCAACCACACCAAATGTGGTGGGAGCACAGAATGCATTGAGGGCGTCATCCTGCCTCTGTGGCAACCGCTCAACCCCGTCTTCACTGACCGCATTGCCAGGGCAGCCATCTACTTCGTGGGGTTGGCGTACATGTTCCTTGGTGTATCCATCATCGCTGACCGCTTCATGGCATCGATTGAGGTCATAACCTCCCAGGAAAGACAGATTACCATCAAGAAACCCAATGGTGAGAAGATTACCACCACCGTCCGCGTCTGGAATGAAACAGTGTCTAACCTTACCCTGATGGCGCTTGGCTCGTCTGCCCCGGAGATCCTGCTCTCCGTTGTGGAAGTATGTGGTCACAACTTTGATGCTGGTGAGCTCGGGCCCAACACCATAGTAGGCAGCGCTGCCTTTAACATGTTCGTCATCATTGGCTTATGTGTGTCCGTCATTCCCGATGGCGAGACCCGGAAGGTGAAGCACCTGCGGGTGTTCTTCATCACCGCATCCTGGAGCATCTTCGCCTACATCTGGCTCTACCTGATATTGGCCGTCTCTTCACCAGGGGTCGTGGACATATGGGAGGGGCTCCTCACACTTCTCTTCTTCCCAATCTGTGTCGGCTTGGCGTACGTGGCCGACCGCAGACTTCTCTTTTATAAGTACGTGTACAAACGATACCGAGCTGGGAAGCGAAAAGGAATGATTATTGAGACCGAGGGCGAGCTCCCTCCGAAGGTTGACATCGAAATGGATGGAATGGCGCTGGACTCTCATGGAGAGGATGTGACTGGAGAAGTGGGGCCCGAGATGAGGGAGCTCGATGAGGAGGAGGCCCATAGGGAGGTGGCCAGGATCTTGAAGGAGCTCAAGCAGAAACATCCAGAGAAGGAAACAGAGCAGCTGATGGAGCTCGCCAATTACCAAGTTTTAATGCAGCAGCAGAAGAGTCGAGCTTTCTATCGATGCCAAACAACCCGGATCATGACCGGAGCTGGTAACGTCTTGAAGAGACACGCCGCCGATCAGGCTAAAAGAGCCGTGCAGTTGGACATCTGCTCCGAGGTGTCGTCAAACCACTTCTCCTCCAAGGTATTCTTTGACCCCGGGACGTATCAGTGTCTTGAGAACTGCGGCAGTGTGGCGATGAACGTGGTCCGACGTGGTGGAGACCTGGTGAGCACTGTAGCTGTGGACTACCGGACTGAAGATGGCACCGCGAATGCTGGCTCAGACTACCAGTTCACAGAAGGGACAATAGTGTTCAAACCAGGGGAGACTGAGAAAGAGATCCGCGTCGACATCATCGACGATGACATTTTTGAAGAGGACGAACATTTCCTGGTTCACCTCAGCAATGTGAGGGTCCTATTTGAGGGCTCGAATGGCTGTGAAACAAACCATGTGGAAGGGCTTGCAGGCTTGGGGTTGCCATGCACAGCTACCGTCACTATCTTTGATGACGATCACGCAGGGATCTTCACCTTCGAGGAGCCAATGGTGACCGTGAGCGAGAGTATTGGAGTAATGGAGGTAAAGGTCGTCAGGAGCTCGGGGGCTCGTGGTGTCGTGGTGGTACCTTACAAAACCACCGAAGGTACAGCTAAAGGAGGCGGGGAGGACTTTGAGGACACACATGGAGTTCTGGAGTTCGAAAATGATGAAATCTTGTGAGTATTTTTCTAAATATGTAGATAACAAATCAAACCCCCTAGAATATCTAACAGGAACATCTCATTCCCACAAAGAGACACTGAAGGAATCCTGCAGATTCAAACAGACCATCAGTAGTCTCTGTTAGCAATAAGAAGCTAATGATAGACTAACAACAAACCCAGTCTAAGACCATTCCAAACCCAGTCTAAGACCATTCCAAACCCAGTCTAAGACCATTCCAAACCCAGTCTAAAACCAGTCCAAACTCAGTCTAAGACCATTCCAAACCCAGTCTAAAACCAGTCCAAACTCAGTCTAAGACCATTCCAAACCCAGTCTAAAACCAGTCCAAACTCAGTCTAAGACCATTCCACAATCAGCACAAACATTGTGTGGACCCAGGAGAAGGGAGGCTGTTTCTTCCTGGTTCCAGACTTGTCCTTGTACTGATATCATGTCAGTTTTGAAGCTAATGTCAGGCTGGTTTAAGGCGACTAGTTTAGAACTAATTCCGATCTAGTTTTAGATAAACTTTTGACCAGTTTCGGACTTGGCCACACACACGCACGCACACACACACACACACACACACACACACACACACACACACACACACACACACACACACACACACACACACACACACACACACACACACACACACACGCCACTTGTCGGTTACCATGGCGATGAGGTTCCGTCAGGTCCACTGAGGCGACTGGGAGGTGTTGTGAAGTTACTCACGGTACAAAGAACACAAATACAACAGAATTTGTACACAACAACAGGAGGCTACAGAAGAGACAGTGACCACGTCACATTCCTGCCCGTGATAATAATATCCACAGAGGTGATGCAGCTGCAGCCTGGAGGAATAAAGCATCAACCATTTTTACAACAAAATGAGCAGGAGCCGTCTTCACAACAAGTGTTTAAGAACAATTCAAGAAATCAGTAGAGGCACGTTGGTAAAATGTGTCACGAGTTCCATCCCCAGTATCGTACGTAGTTAGAGATTCTTTCCTGACGATGGTTGGAGTGTTTGCCTCTGGTCTCCAGCAGCAGGAACGTCTGGCTGTATAAATGCAGATAGTACAGAGATGAAGCAGCAGCGAGGCTGCAGATATGGCCGCTGGCCAGCAGAGACCTCCCCCAGGAGCTCTGACAGAACGAGGCGACAAAGAGCAGAAACCTGCTGTCAACACCAACCGACCATGTAAGGAAGAGAGCTGCCAGACGTTAACGTCCCGGAGCAGGAGTAACGAGGAGCGGGAGGAGGAGGCGGGGCTTTCTAACACTTAACCAGAAACCACATTCACACCACAACACCACATTCCTCAACGTGACTCTGTTTCTTTCCCTTTTTTTATTTTGGCCTTTACATCTTTGCAAATGTCACCGACATGTTTCTGTCCCAGAAAGTCTGGGTTTGAATTTTCAGGGATTTTGTCTAAGGCGAAGACGGACATTTCAGGAAGTGGCCCTTTGACTGCGAAAGGTAAGGTTGAAATTAATTTTCGACATCGTTAAATTTCCTCCCCCAGAATCCTCAGAGAATAAAAACTATAGATCCAGTTTAGTTGTTGAAGTCCGTCTCTAATACGTCGTCAAAACCTTCCTGAAGGAGATTCCTCATCACACTCAGACAAACTCGTATTTCCAGTGTTTTGATTTGGCGGGACATCCCCACTTTGTTGACGTCTCAGCGTCACAGAAACTCAGAAACTGAAGATTCCCGAGGCTTCATGTCCCAAGATCCCGTTTGTCCACTGGATCTCTTTAGCTCTCGATTTGCACTGGAAACACCATCAGCCATCAGTTTCACTACATTCAGACTTTTCTCGTGGCTTCAAGACTCTTTCTTTGAGAAAATCTGGATTTTCTTTCACCCTGAATCGATCAGATGTTGATATTCTGGCTGGAGCTGCCGCCACGCCATCTTTGATATCTCAGAATCCCCTGGGGCAGGTTTCCCAAGATGGCGTCAGTCAGTAAACATAAAGAGTTTGATGGATCCAGATTCTGGTTTGTCTTCAAACATCTGGACTTTAGTGTGAAGGATTTAGGAAACTAGGTTAAAATGAGTGGAAATGGTCTGTTTTTGCTTTATTCTCTTACAGAATCACTCCTGTATGGGAAGGAGAGTTTAAAGATTTCTTCTGGGAGAGGAACTTTAAATAGAAATCAATGAGTGAAAATAAATATGTTTAGAATCATATGTGATGGTTTTAATGTTTTTATTTTTTACATTTTTGTTTGAGTCCTAATATCATGTTTTTTCTTCATTGCCTCAGAGTAACATCAAATACTCAGTTTTTGATGTAACATCTACTATCATGTAAAGGAAATAGACATAACTAACCCAGAATCAGGTTTTCGGTCCAGTTTAGGTAATAGTCTAACAGTATGTTAGGTAATAGTCAGCAGTTAAAATATTATGTGTAACAACTATATGTGTATATATTAGTGAATGAGCAAACACTGAGCTTATGATCGACTCAAATGTTTTGTGTCGTTGTTTTCTGTTCCAAGCAGAAGAACCAGTGGAAGATATGAAGAAAATGAAGAGAAAAATGATGAAGAAGAGGAAAACGAAGATATACTGTACCTTCCATACCACAGCCTGGTTCCTAACCGACCCAGAAGGAGAACAGCCACCAGTGCCAACGTCAATATCAGCAATTGTAATGAAGCCTCCCTTAATCGATAGATCTTCTATCCTCGGATCAATATTTTCAGGAGATATTCTTGAATTCATTCCAGAGCAGTTAAAACCATTATGCTCGACGGTGGGACTCTGACAAACCCGAAAGCCACAACGAGACAAGACTAGTGGATCGTTTCCTGGCACTGTGGTCTCTATGTCACTGGAGCGCCAGCCACCCGCCTGGTCCCTCAGGAAGCCAGCCAAGTGTCCAGGAAGCCAAAGGTCCAGCCAGCAGAGTGTCCAGCCAGCAGAGTGTCCAGGCAGCAGAGTGTCCAGGCAGCGACACCAGGGGTCTGAATAGATGGGAAGCAATCAAGGATCCCTGCACTTCATAACAACGGGGCAGGAAACAGGATCGTCCAGATCGACAGCAGAAGGCCCGGCCACCGCGGGATCCTCTCACCTCAACCTTGACAACAGTCCCAATGAGAGGCAGTTACTCCTTCATTGTACTGTCCAGCAACCAATCAGAAAAGTGGTACCATCTTCTTGTGCGCCCCCGTTCTGACAGGATGATTGTGATCCTGCTCGTTATGCAGGAGAGGTTGAAAGGCTCCAGGCCCTGATGGACGCCGCAGCGCACCGGATCTTCATGGCTGAAAACGAACCAAAGACACACCAACATCCTGGCAGTGCCTGGAATGTGGCGTCCATCTTTGTTTTACAGTTTGCCTCCTTTCTCTGAGGAAATAAAGATTTTTGAAATGTATTTGTTTGTGTTTCATCATTTCAATAAGAACAGACCTCAGAGAGGAAGTCTGGTGATCGATTCATTATTAGGAAGTTCAGTAAACATACTGTCAGCATGTCACCACAACTCATTCACAGAGAGAGAGAGAGAGAGAGAGAGAGAGAGAGAGAGAGAGAGAGAGCGTATGACAGTAAATGTCTCCCAGCAGTCTAAACCTTGAGCAGCTTCATTAGAAATGGTCTCAGTCTGGTCTGAACTGTAAACTTCATCAATCCGAACTATTTTAGCTCTAAACCATAAAAGTAGAGGCTCAGTTTGTTGTTGTCATTTTGCGTTATTTCCCTGAATGCCTCACATGAAGAAACAGTTTGGGAGACATTCTGTATATATATATACACAGTATGTCTAATAACTATACACTATAACAATCGACTGAGCCAACTGGGAAGTGTAGATAGGCACCAAAATAAATAAATAAAATTTGAATATTTAAAAGAATAAAAAGGTAAAAGCTTAGAATTCTCTGATGGCCTCCATCTTTTCCAGGATCTGTTTCTTCTCTAGCTCTTGTTTGGTGGCAGTTTCCTGCAGCTTCCCTCTGTCACTCTTTCTCTGTTCCCCGTCTTCCTCCGACTCCCTTCCTCCCCTCTTATCTATTGTATTCCTTCTTCTTCCAATCTCCTGTTGTCCTCTGCTCCTCCACTTCTTCTTCCTCCTCCTCCTCCTCTCTCTGTTCCAGTAAAATCATCCATATCAACATCATAGATGATGAGGAGTATGAGAAGAATAAGAACTTCTTCCTGGAGGTGGGGCCTCCTCGGCTGCTGGAGATGACTGAGAAGAAAGGTGGGGGCGTGGCCTCTCTGGACCCTGAACACATCACTAACTGTGTACAGACGAACCTGAACGCCTCGTCGGGAGGAACTGTTTTAAAGACAAACCTGACCAGTCAAGACACACACACACACACACACACACACACACACACACACACACACACACACACACACACACACACACACACACACACGCTGGTCCTTTGTTCTTCCCTGCAGGTATTCAAGGCCTCGTCTACACTTCTTACTCACCCTGGTAGTTTTTGTGTTACCACAGAGAACAACGTAACCTCAGTGTGTGTGTGTGTGTGTGTGTGTGTGTGTGTTTGTGTGTGTGTAATGCACGATGTCTACTAAGCCCACCTCCTCCCACTGGCTGTGTGCAGGAAGGTCATAGCAGTTACAATAATTGACCGTGAGGAGTACGACAAGAGTTCCAGCTTCTTCATGGAGCTGCAGGAGCCCCGCTGGGACAGAAGGAGGTGGACAGGTGTGAGGACTGTCTCTCTGATGACCTTCGACCTTTCCTCCCTCTGTCTGTCCCCCTCCAGTTCACGCTTGTCGTCTCCTTCTGGGCTTCTGTACTGGATTCACTGAGTCCGCTTAGACCGGCTGGGTTTGATTGACAGAAAGGTCAGGACAGAGGAGACGAAGGACGGCTGGTTTGGACAGACAGGCCTTCTGGTTCCGGGACTGTTTGTATTGGAGTGTGAAGAAGTGTGAACTTGTGACAGTATGGTAGGTAAAGCGCAGATTAACGTGATTCTGATCAAAGCAGTGACAGTTCAGTCCCTCAGGAGTTAGGATCATTTGAAGGTTTTCTCACAGGACTGGATGTGTTGGACTTGTTGGGATCAGTCTGGGAGTTATGAACTAAACAACTGTCTTTTTGACATTTAACCTGCACAACTAATAACCACCACAGAAACATGTAGTTGGTAGATGTTTTTTGAACTGTCCAACGTGTCTGATCTGGTTCATCGTGAGGCCTCGAGGACAAACTGACGTCCAGAGGACAGACTGAAGTCCAGAGGACAGACTGACATCGAGAGGACAGGCTGATGTCCAGAGGACAGACTGATGTCAAGAGGGTAGCCTGAAGTCAAGAGGACAGACTGAAGTTCAGAGGACAGACTGATGTTTAGAGGACAGCCTTACGTCCAGAGGACAGACTGACGTCAAGAGGACGGACTGAAGTTTAGAGGACAGACTGATGTCCAGGGGACATACTGACGTCTAGAGGACAGACTGAAGTCAAGAGGACAGTCTGACGTCAAGAGTACGGACTGAAGTTTAGAGGACAGACTGAATATTAGAGGACAGACTGATGTCCAGAGGACAGACTGATGTCTAGAAGACAGACTGAAGTCAAGAGGACAGTCTGACATCAATAGTATGGACTGAAATTTATAGTATGGACCGAAGTTTAGAGGACAGACTGACGTCCAGAGGACAGACTGAGGTTTGGAGGACAGAAGGTCTTCCTTTTCCATCTTCATTTCTTGTTTCATCTTTGTTTTCTTTCTCCTCTCCAGCTCTGTTGCTTCAGGAAGTTGGTGAGCTTGTTTACTTCTAATTCCTCACTTTGCCTCTTCTGTCCTCCCCTGTCTTTCAGTAGTCCTCCTCCCTCATTCCTCCTCCCTCCTAAACCTGTATGACCATCTTCTATCTCATCCTCCAGCAGTTATCGGTCTGTTTTTGATTGTTCTCACACTAACGTCTTGTTTTCACATCTTTGTCCCTCTCAGGTGAATTCGTGCCAACAGGTAGGTCAAGACCTGTTTGTCTCACTTCCTGTTTGTCCAACATTCTGGAAGTTTGCAGTAATGTGCGTATTTTGTTTCGCTCTTGACAGATAAGAAGCTATACGGTAAGATGCCTCCTCCTTGCAGTCTGGCATCAAACTTTGGTGCTTAAACATGTTAATGGAAACCTTCCTGCTGTGTCACCGCTTGACTCCTCCCACTGTGCCTCCACCGCTGAGGCTGATGGGAAATGTGTGCAGTGACCTTGAGATGAAAGGACACTTGTTTCTCACCACTTCACCACCCAACACCTACCCAGTAGCTCATCTCATTTACAAACAGCGATAAAAACAACTGACTTACCAGCAAACAGGATAATGTAACCAACCACCAATGTTTGCTTTCATTAACTTTTTTTTTTGTTATTACTGCAATTGTTGTTGTTGTTGTTGTTTTTATTGTTCATATGTTTGTTGTTATTGTAGTAGTAGTGTTTGTTAGTGTTTCTGGGTCACACAACAGCCTGTGTTTATGTTCAGGCAGAGATATCTACAGGAAGGTCCAAGGACGAGACCACCCAGCCCCATCCAGCATTCTCCACATGACAGGTTGGTCATCCATCCATCCAGCTATCCATCCATCATCCATCCATCCATAAATCATCCCTCCCTCCCTCCCTCCCTCCCTCCCTCCCTCCCTCCCTCCCCCCCCCCCCCCCCCCCTCCCTCTCAGACCAGAGTGAGGAGTCCCTGACCAAGAAGGAGGACGAGGAGCGAAGGATAGCGGAGCTGGGTCGACCGATGCTGGGGGAACACATCCGACTGGAAGTGACCATTGAGGAGTCGTACGAGTTCAAAGTGTGTGCAAAGAAAGTTTGATTTACTGTTTGACCGTCTGACCTGACGTGAACTTAATCAGGTGCAAGTGTGTCACACAGACATCAGCCAATCATAAGAGACAAAGACTTTAACCAGTCACACGTAAGGATACAGTGATAACTGACTCTGCCCACTTCCGTATGAAAGTTATAAAAATGTCATGTTCTCCTGAATGTCACATGCAGCACCATTGGACTGCACTTAGAAATTTTGGCAGGAATTTGTCGGGATACTAATATGGTAGCAGAATCATTTGTACATGTGTGTAAATAGTTGTTTATAGTGTCTAATGACAAGAACTTTTATAGGTGGACTTTGTTCTTTTGCAGCGACAGAGTCGTCGGTCTGTAGCCAGACGTCATCCAGCTCAGGCCTCAGAGGAATTCAGAGTGACAGGGGCCAAAGGAACAGCTGATTGGCTGTCTGCTACAGGATACTCTCTAAATGAGCTAAATGAAGGTGACCTGGTCACAGAAAGCAATATTAAATCAAATAAACAATACAATACAATATTGCGTGAGCTCATCTCATACAATGTCAGGCCTGAAAAGACCGAAGGCTGCTACTGCGCCACCTGCTGGTATAGTCTCAACACAGCCTGATAGGAAGAGCCTGCCAGTCCAGACTCAGGGAAAATATCAACCTGAGTGCAGGGATGTCGCTCCCTGAAGAACAAAGTCCACTGATAGAAAACCACCTGTGAAAGTCCATGTGTTTCACAGTAATCTAATTAATTGTGCATAAATTACAGCACACAACTCCACACTAACGGTTTTATTACTATTCTAGCCACATAACTTGTTATTTGGTCTCTGTGGTTCCAGAACACGGTGGACAAGCTGCTGAAGAAGACCAACCTTGCGCTGCTGATTGGAACCAACAGTTGGAGGGAGCAGTTTGTGGAGGCCATCACCGTCAGCTCAGGTTCATGTAGACTCTGGTGCCCTGATGTCTGTCTCAGTCCTACACTGGAGAAGCTCCCTGAGTCTGGACTCTTTACTCCTTAGGTGACGATGATGACGACGACGATGGAGAGAAAAAGCTGCCGTCCTGCTTCGACTACGTGATGCACTTCCTGACAGTTTTCTGGAAACTCCTGTTCGTGTTGGTTCCTCCCACGGACTACTGGAACGGCTGGGCGTGCTTCATCGTCTCCATCTCCGTCATTGGAATGCTGACGGCCGTCATTGGAGACCTGGCGTCACATTTTGGCTGTACGGTCGGCCTCAAGGACTCCGTCACCGCCGTGGTGTTTGTTGCTTTGGGGACATCCGTACCAGGTACGCTCAGTTCTTCACTCTGGCACCATGGAGAAGGAATGTGTGTGTTTCTGTGTGTACGTTTGTGTGTTTGTACTGGATGGCCTTGACTCATGGTCCTGGGATTCCTTGCCAGTGAGGCGCAGCGCTAACCACTGCAGCACTGTTCCGTAGAGATGTCGATGATTGTTAGTATTGAACACTGAGCGCTGAGGCTTGTCATCGTCTCTCTGAGCTGATTCTCCCTGATTGTCTGTCCTAAGACACCTTCGCCAGTAAGGTGTCTGCCATCCAGGACCAGTATGCTGACGCCTCCATCGGGAACGTGACAGGAAGTAACGCTGTCAACGTGTTCCTGGGCATCGGTGTGGCTTGGTCTATCGCCGCCGTCTACCACAAAGCCAAAGGCGGCGAGTTCAGGGTCGACCCAGGAACCTTGGCCTTCTCCGTCACCCTCTTCACCATCTTTGCCCTCATCTGCATCGCTGTTCTCCTCTACCGCCGCCGGCCGGAGATCGGTGGGGAGCTCGGAGGCCCCCGAATCCCCAAGATCTTAACCACTTGTCTGTTCTTCAGCCTGTGGCTGATGTACATCATCTTCTCCTCGCTGGAAGCCTACTGCCACGTCAAGGGCTTCTAGGAGTCCTGCAGGTGACAGAGTTTGTTCTGGTGGATCAGGTTCCTGAAGAACCTGACAGGTTGCTGCAGTCGGAGCTTTGGTGGACAACCGGTGGGAGCGTTGGGGGTTCTGGGGAATCAGACTTTGGAGATATTGAGTGAACTCCTCTGGGTTTTTGATGATCTGACACATGTTGGGAAAATTACTCTTCTGACTCTGCCACGTCCCTCTGAGGCCAAAACCAGCTTCAGAACATCTTGGCCGGTTTCTGCAGGTCCTGAAGGTTCCTGAAGGACCTGCAGCTTCTTCACTGTGCTGACGAGTTTGTTTCCTAATAACTTCAAGTGATTTTGTTCAGTTCTTGTACAATGTGATCGGTAGATGATTCATATCGAGACGCTTAAGCTCAAAGTCTTGTCTCTAACTTCAGTTGTTCCTCCTATGTCTGTTTCCATTTTCTTCAATTGACAACATCTTAAACATGCATGGATCCAAACGACCCTTTACAGGTTGAATGGTTCAGAACATCATTGGAAGTTTTTAAAAGTTTTTAATGTTTTAATGGTTAATCTCACTTTCTGAAGGTTTTGATCAACATCTGTAGGCTGTGGTAGTTTCCTGTGCTGGTCTTTGAATGTTTGGGGAGAGGTTTAAAACAGATTTAAAAGAGATGTCATAACATTCTATCTGTCTTGTTCTGTTGGGTTCTTTGATCGTTTAAACAAATTAGATGGTCTTTACCATGTTTCTGAGGGTTCTGAACGTTCCTGTTGGGCTTTTAAAGGCCCTCCTGATCCTATTTTCATTGACACGTCTTCAAACTACAAGGACATGTTTTATTGATCCTCCAACCTCAGTGAAGTGTGAACTGTGTATCTTTTATTATGTGTGGACTTTGAAACACCAAGTGGCCTGACCTCCAGCGGCCTGACCTCCAGCGGCCTGACCTCCAGCGAAGAGCCCCCCAGTGGCCTTCCTTGGACGACTAGCAGGACCTAGTGGATCTGCAATGTTGCACCGATGTGAAGTTCTCCACCCAGACATTGCTGGAGGAAGAGAAGAGAACGTGGAGCTCTCAGATGTTTAAAGAAGCTGTCAATTCTTGAAAACCAGATGCTGCTGCTGCAGACATCGCAGCCGATTGGACGGCTGAGGGGACGGCAGGTGGCGCTCTGAGATCTGATTCCTTGTTTTCTCTTTTATTCAATCATTAAAATGCAGTGACACAACGTTTCTCCTCTGAGTCGTCCAGTCTGTCTCCTTCCTCTCTGATTGCTGGTATGAAAGTGTAAAAGTAAAACGTCTCTCACAGCGAGTACATTATATTATATTATATTATATTATATTATATAGAATATTTCAATGCTTCTTGAAGGAAAAAACCCAAACAAAACTTGATTACATGCCGTTTGTATTTGATTTAAACAAAAAAGCTATGCAAATTCCCACATATTGTATGTGTAAACTGTAATTTGTGCTACTTTATTTTTTTGTAAATATGAAGCCAAAAGGGGAAAACACCTTATGTTTATGTTATTATGAGAAGTGTGAAGCAGAAGTCATATTGTCATCATGTGTGTCAAAGGGTCGTCTTTAAAATCGTATTACTTTCTGATAAAGCTTTGAATGATCTTACATTACATTACAACAAATGTACGTTTGCCTTGCCCTGTTGTTCAGGACATGGACCTTTAGGGGGCAGCACCAGCTGACCGCCCCGCCCCGCGCGCTCTGTCACAAGCAGAAGGAGAAGAAGAAGGCGATGAGCGCGACGTGCTTCCGGCCGCTGGTCCAGGTCCGTGGTCTGGAAATAAACTGACAGAGCCAACCGAGGAGGGAACAGGTCCGTGGGTCAGAGAGAAGCAACGTGCAGAGCGACACTTTGGACCAGTTCGAGGAAAGAAGAAGTCGTTTTTCAGGTGGAGAGCAAACTGCCATCATGGCCAAGGTACAAGTGTTGAACGTGGCTGTGCTGGACAACCCGAGTCCGTTTGGAAACCCGTTTCAGTTCGAAATCACGTTTGAGTGCATGGAGGATTTACCAGAAGGTGGGTGTTCTGTTCAGGTTGCTTTGCTTTGACTCTTTGTCCAGTTTGTAAAAGCAGCTCGGTCTGGTTCTGTTCTGCTGAAATGTTCTGCTGAAATGAGATTCATTCAACCCTCAGATGCGTCGTTTTCTCTGATATTTATACATCCGGCCCTTTTAGCCGTTATTGAGAGATTCCTGCGTTACGGTGTTAAAATTTGGCGCTGGCGCGTTCGTGGCCGAAGCCCCGCCTCCAACTCTCAGCGATTGGCTGGAAGACCCAGCTTGTCATGTTTTCCTCGACGCTCATTGGTCGGCGGCGGTTTGTTACTGTAGCTACAAGCCAACCCTAAAATTTACCGCGAAATGCGAAAAAAAGAAGAAAAAAAAGCGGACTGGACAGCTGCGCCATGTGTGCGCCAACATACTGCTGCGAATAAACCGCGAAACGAAGCGCAGAAAACATCAGCATGAAAAGCAGTGTGCTCATTGTTTTAACTCCGTCCTCAACAGGAAGTGACCCCAAGTTGTATTTCAGTGCAAAAGTAAGGAAAATGTATATTTTACCACTTTACACAACTCCCTATATAACCTTTTTGTATATCTCATGACACTTTGAATCGGAAGAAAAATGCACACATAACACAGTTATACTACAGACGTGCCAGCAATAGTCTAAATTCTAAAGAGTAAATAGAAATCTGGTGTATCTTGAATAAATAGTGTCACTGACATGTGGAGTTGTAATGCTTGGTGGTTTCTAAGTTGCTTCTGGTTAAACAAAATTCAGTTTACATTTTATTTTGGGAGTTTTGTGAGGTTGGGTCATAAACACTGTCAGCACATGGAGAGATTTATTCTGTCAACATTTGGGATTTGACAGTTGGTATGAGCACTGAGTCACTAACAAAATAAAGAGATTGTTGAATGAAGCAAATGAAAGGGCTGTTTCTAATGTGAGTCTTCTGGCCAAAAGCTTAAGATCTTTGATGCAGCAGGAACAATACACACAAGACAAGTTTACTTTGGAGGAAATGAGCGATTTGAATGAAATTGTTCGCAAATTCATCCAAGCTGTTGAATGTCGTTCATTCCGTTGATTAGTCGTGAATAAAAAGTCGACTTTCTCTCACTGCTGGTTTATCCTCATATGTGACGATAAGTCAAATTTGATCTCC
This sequence comes from Lipophrys pholis, assembly GCF_963383615.2. Taxonomy (NCBI): domain Eukaryota; kingdom Metazoa; phylum Chordata; class Actinopteri; order Blenniiformes; family Blenniidae; genus Lipophrys; species Lipophrys pholis. The sequence goes on from NC_137628.1 coordinate 29,314,277, forward strand.
TTCGTTCTGTCAGATCTGGAATGGAAGATAATCTACGTGGGTTCAGCGGAGAGCGAGGAGTACGACCAGGTTCTGGACTCTGTATTAGTTGGCCCGGTGCCGGCGGGCCGACACATGTTTGTGTTTCAGGTGAGCGTTTTCAGGTTGATGCTCGTTCGTTCATGTTCGTTTTTGTCTTCTTGCAAGTAACAGCGTAACAAACATGAATCAAAGTCAGTGTGTTTGATGTTTCTGGGTGTGTCTTGTCTGATCTTCTGTGTTTTGCTTGTTCATCCACCGCATCAGGCCGATGCTCCAAACACGAGGCTGATTCCAGAGAGTGACGCTGTCGGAGTGACTGTGGTCCTTATAACCTGCACCTACCGTGCACAGGAGTTCATCCGCATCGGCTACTACGTCAACAACGAATACACAGATCCTGAACTACGAGAAAACCCTCCTAACAAACCAGACTACGCTCAGGTATTGCACACGAACCAAATCCACAGATGACAGCCGTTGATTCCTGTCACGGTAGAAACATTAGAGAGCTTATCTGTATGTACAGAACTGGATTACAAAAGTGATCGTTCTTGAATGAAGGCACTGGAATTAGTGTTAAAATGCTTGTGCAGTCTGGAGGGATCAGTTGGAAACGACTTTCTGCTGCCCCCTAGTGCTCAAAAATTTGAGATTACATGCAACATCGTTCATCTCCATCTTCTGTGCAGCAACATCCAGCTCTGTTCGGTGCTGCAGACACTTTTTGAGCGAGACACACACACACACACACACACACACACACACACACACACACACACACACACACACACACACACACACATCTTCAAGCAACTTGGGGTCACTAATAAACTTCACACCCTGTTTTTGAACTGGGAGGAAACTGGAGCCCCTGTAAGAAGCCAACACTGATCTAACAACATGCAAACTGCACACAGAACCCAGGTGGAGGGAAAGGGCCAGTCTGGTGTCAACCTATTTTCAACAATTAGTTTTCTGACCCATTGTCACACTGGGTCGTTCCAGAACACTGCGAGGTGCGTCCCGTAGACAAGATTTTTCTTCCGTCTGCAGTAGTGAGGGTACAATTGGTGCTGCAGTTAAACAGCATGTCCCAGTAGGGTGGTCCTTACATATGGAAGTTGGAAATTCTAAGTTCCAACCCATGACATTTGTTGGATTAGCTGAGAAAACTCCTCGTGAATTTTTTTCTCAATTGGACAACCTTTACCCCCTCCCTCAGTGACCTTTAAATCCCTCCTCCAGCTATATTGGGAATCATAATCTGGGAATAAATACAACATATAACAATTAAAATTAGAATGAAAATGTATGAGCAGTTTATGACGCGATTATGAATCTTTTCCCCCCAAGAATATCTTTTTTTTTTTTTTATTTACAGTTTGTATGAACATTCTTCAGGTTCAGCCTCTCTTTAACAATGCAGTGTATCTATAAAAACAAATTCATACATGTACTCATACACATGTATGAAAAAGGACAAATATCAATGGTGATGAAAATGATAAACATTCAAAAGTTCAAAACATCATTATATGACTAAGTAGTAAGTATGCTTGTATTTCTGTTTGTTCTAAATGTGAAAACAAAATCCTTAAATAAAAAGCAATATTCATATTCCATATCCATCATCCAACTTTCAGTCTCTGTCCCAAATATCTGTTTATGTTCCCTTTAAGGCTGCTTAGCCCATCTATTGGCTCCCAGCTTAGTTTTCCTGGCTCTTCTGCTGAGGCACCACACCAGCAGCTACGCTCTTCTTTTTGGAGTCTGGAAATTCTGTGCGATGACGAGAAACAGATTGGAGGAGAAACTGCAGTTGCTCCTCATTCTGAGTTAGCTTTCCATTGCATTCTTGGATTAAGGCGACACTGCGCTCAGCATGGTCGTTGATGACCGCTATCTGCTGCTGCTGCTGTCTGGACGTCTCCACGCTGCTGCCAAGTAGCAGGATCAGTGTCAAGGAAGCCGTCTTCCAAACTCAGCTTCCGGAAGAATTGTCCTGTGTTGGTTGTTGCCAAGTCTTTCAACTGGAGTTCAGAAATAGCTTGATTTTGGAGTGTTGGGCGCTTCTCTGGAGATTCATCTCCCACTGTGGCATGACGTGTGGTGAGGGTTTGCCTCTTTTCCTCCACTGTGACGAGGGGGTCAAAAAGTGCCAGAGCGACCGACTCCTCTGAGAGATACCACAGATGCCCTGCGACTTTGTTCAGGGCTGCCTTAGCTGAGTCCCGGCTGGATTGAGGGTAGGGGTAGGCCATCAAATTCTTCAGCAACTGAAGGTCATGTCTTGGGGCGGCGGCGGCGGCATCTGGTGCCAGTGTCCATGCTTTAGCATGCAGGAGACATACGAAGACAGCGATTTGCCGCAGGCCCTCCTCGTCTCTTGCTGGGAGCTTGAATTGGCATAACCAAGGCTAAACGTCAGTCTCATTGAGGGAGGGGTAAATGTTGTTGGAATTGGAAAGAAATTCACCAGGAGAGTTTTTCCAGCTATTCCAACAAATTTAGGGGGTTGGAGCTGAAAAAATATTATTCTGAAAATGTACCCCTCTGGAAGGACCACCCTAATGTCACAGTGAATTTATCCACCGTCACAAATTGACCTTGTCCACCGAAATCAAATCAATAAGTTAGTATTTGTGTTAATCTATTCTCATGTCTGTTGCATTTAGTCAGTTTGATTGAATGATTCAACATTTCATTTGCTGCCATCGACGGTGATGACCTGCTAATGAATGAATGTGGTCCCTTTTTTAGTAGTAGTTTAATGCATTCTGTGTACCTGCACTAATCTCAGAATATAAGGTTTAAAGTCGCAGTGGAAGTTGTTTTTCTGAATTAAATGAGATCACTCCAAAGTACCAGAGGAGAATCCACCACTGCTGCCTGGATTATTTCCTGAGCGCTGACTAGAAACTTTTACTTATTCCAGTAAACATGAATAAATATAAGTAAAAACAAATATTATATACAATTACACACGCAGCTATTACTTAAAGCTGTCCTGTCCTGCACGCTGGTGGAACCGGGCTGCGTCTCCCTGAATCGTCGCTCGTTATGGAGTTGATCCTCCTCAGTCAGCTGAGCACCAGCGCTCGTTCACAATCAAACCATTAACATCGAATTTAGCGCTTTGTGGTAGTTTTAGATATAAAGCCTGCTCTGATATTACAGTGTATCAGCCGATTACAGAAAGTACTTGATTCTCGTACAATTTCAGGTGAATCCTGCAATGTGATGAAAACATTTCTCCTTAAAAACAGTTTCTTTTTTTCTTTTCCTTTCCTTTCTCTTGTGAATGTGATCCCCTCCATCAGGCTTGTGAACACGCCTTCACTCTCATCGACACTGGAAAGGAAACCGAGCACTGCTGGTTCAGCAGGAAGTTACGATCGATTTAAAAAATTTTAATTCTGGTAGTTTTGGAGTCAATAAAACGGATGAGATTGATGCTACAAGCTTTCAAATCATCATTGTTCATGAGATTCTTCGTGTTGACTGGTGGAACACGTGGTGGGAAAATGAAATGGTATAATTCAGTTCTAAAACTGCCGTTACTGTGATGCAACCCGCCGGGGCCACGTTCATTTCCTGATCTCGGCTCTTATCGCTGTGAAAAACCGGACGGTCAAACTAAACTGACATCTGACTTTTCTCGTCGTCGCAGCTCCAGAGGAACATCCTGGCCTCCAACCCCCGGGTCACCCGCTTCCATATCAACTGGGAAGGCTTGGCAGACAAGATGGAAGATGGCGAGAACGTCGATCCGTCCCCCAACATCAGCGGCATGCTGCCTCCGTCCTGCATACCGGGAAAGATGCCGCCTCTTGGACTGATGCCAGAGAACTCCATGGACTGCATCTAAGCGTAACTGCATTGATGTAAAAGGACACGATGGCCCCCCCCCCCCCCCCCCCATCCAGTCGCCATCGCTGAAATGACATTTTGAGGAGGAGGCCGTGGATGTGCCCGTAAAGAGAACATGAACAGTGAGGCAGCACACCAGCAGGGATGTTTTTCTTTATACAAGCATCCTTCTGGATGGTTGCCACATATGCCCCCCCCCCACACCCCCAAAAACGTGGTTGAATCTGCACGGCCAGAATTGCCTTAATTTATAGTCTGTTTGAGGTAAAAGTTTGCGTTTTAAGTTCTGGATCTTGCAGCCTTGAGAACAGAGTGGCGACGGTTCCGTTAACGTCGTCCTCTCGAGCGCCGATCGAAGCCTGAGGCGGAGCTTCGTGTGTCGGGAATGGATGAAACACGAGCCGCTCATTTCAAAAGCGCTTCATCGTCCTGAAGGTTTCCCTTCATACGCCTACCTGTGGAAACATTGGGGTGATCATGAGGGTTGTGTCTATAAGCTCGCGCAGAACATGCAGCCTTGGGAGTTAAAAGATTTTGTCAGGTTTCCCCAGATTCCTCAGTGCACCGGCGTTTAAAAACAGGCCGTCTGCTTCCTGCTCCCCGGGGTCGTGTTGCATAAAATACCTGCTTGTAAAGGAAACGGGTCGAGCTGTTGTAGATGATTGAGACTCGCTGTTAAATGTTTTCTTTGTCTTCGCAATGAGGACATGTTTTCTTTTTGTACCAGAAGCGACGGCAGTGAATAAAGTCTGTTTTGTTGACCTGCTGCTCCGTTCAGCCTGGACTCTTGTGGAGCGACGCACAGCAACAGCAGCCAGACGGAGCACGTGTGCATCAGCCCTCTCCTCCCTGCCTCCTTTTTTTTTTTTTTTTCCTCCAATTTCATTCATAAAATGCAGCAGCATCACTCCACCATGTTCACTCCAGCCTCACGTTGCTAGGCAACTGCAGCGCAAAAGGGAGGGGAGGCTGTCTGTTCTCACCTATTTTAGCTGAAGGGACTAACTTCCCCCATCCTTCCATCTGTTCCCTCCGTCCCTCACGTCTGAACAGTTGAGCTCCATGAAAAGTGGCCGCGTCTCTTATCGAAGGTGTAAAATGTTTTCATCTCATGACGGTGTCTTCTTCACCGGTTCCAGTGTCGGTGGTGTGCTGGCAGTTTGTCAGTTATTCTGCTGCAGACTAACCTTCAACTCGTTCTCTGTTGGATCTGATATCTGCAGAAGCACGTGGTGAAATAAGTTCTGTCAGAACTCCAGGTTGAGATCATTGTAGGTCGCAGGGGTTTTGTTTGTGCACCTGAGCAGGTGAGATTTCTATTTATAGGAGTTTGTTCATATTCCTTTACTAAATGAAATTATTACTGGCGTCAGGTGAGTATTCAGATGCAAATGTAACGATGCCTCCGGAGGTAATCCAGGTGACGAGAGGCGTCAGGGGGCTCGTGCTGAACGGCCGTAGAGGATTGTGGGTGCACATACACACCGTGTCGGTCCTCCTACATGACGATATCGTGAGATATGAATTCCCACCAGATCAACTCATCTCTCGGTGCACGAGAGTCTGCGAGGTGTTCAGAAGCGCCGCCAGCAAGGACGCGCCGCGCGTGCGTGAAATTCTGACCAACATTTCTAAAAATAGCTCGCGGTTGACGTCACTCAGCCAAACGTGTATCAGTCGGAGGGGGGGAGGGGGTGGGGGGTCTTTTTCTTCTATGGAGAGGGGGGGGTGGTCTGCCAATCGCTGCTGACAGCCAATAGAAACCCTCGCATTCATCGAGATTCCCACGGTTCGCCCGCATTAAACCAATAGACGATTGAAACCGGAGGAGGGGGCGCGTGCGTCGTCGGGAGGAAAATAATCGAGTGACACCCCCACCCCCCCTCCCCCCCGGTTGGATGCCGCCGCTGTGATGGATCGCCAACAGCCAATCAGAACGCTCCGCGGACCAGCCGCCGTGGACAGGCGGCCAATCAGCGCGCAGCTCCGAGCTGTCAATCATCGGCGGTCCTTGCTAGTGGGCGGGGCGTCCGTCCGACTGTAGTTCCGTCATCGCGCTGGTCTCCGAGGCTACGGGGGGCCGATGTTGATTTCGGTGAATTCCCGTCGCTGTCGGTCCCGGCCGAGCTGCACCCGGTAACGAGCGGAGCTCGGTCACTACCCGTGGGCGGCTCTCGACTGACGGCCTCATCGCCGCCTCCGGTACCGTCGTTGTGTTTTTCTCCCGGGCTGGGAGAGGTGGGGGGGCCGAGGGGGGGTCGTTCGGCGGGGGCTGCGAGGAGGGACAGGCGGAGACCGGATCCTCCGCGTCCAGGCCGACAGAGCCGAACTCGGCCATACGGTCCGGCCTGAGCCGCAGCGACCGGAGACACCTGCCCGGTACGTCCCGGAGGATTTCAGCTCCATACCGGCCACCCGGCCGTCCGTCGCGGAGCGAGCCCGCTTCTCCATCCCCGTCTGGCGGCGCCGCGTCCGCAGCCGTCAGGCGACGAAACACCGAGACACCGGAGCGACGCTCGGCGCTGGAAACACCGGCAAGGACCCCGTACATCACTCCGCCTCCAGGAGGCTGTAGGGCGGCCAGAAAGCCGCGGATCGCCCGTTGACAGGTTGTCATCATGGGCAACGCGCCCACGGCCAGGAAGGGCAGCGAGATGGAAAGCGGTGGGTCCTGATCACGTGATCACATCTAACCCGGTTCACACTGCAACATGTCTCTGCTCCACACCGCGGTGGCCTGCTCCGGCTGCCTGCTTCACCAGGACCCACAGCGGGTTCCTGCTGGAGGAGAACCAACTGGTTCCTCCAGGTTTCTAGATCAGAGAGCAGACACCTAATGTGTAATATTTTCATATAAATATCGATCAGTATTTCAATCTTTTAGACAAAGTGCATTTCAACAGATTCAGTCTCTGCAAAGGTAGAAGGAGAAAAAAAAAGACAAGAAAATCAGTTTGTTCCTGAGCTGCAAAGCAGCATCAGCGATTGTAATGTGCAGGAAATCCTGGCATCAACTCCTGCTGCTGTACTCAGATCCTGGCGATGTCACAGTACTGTGTGTCAGATATTACCCAAACACTGTGTGCCTGTTGCTCCCTGGAAAGTGATGCTGCTGGAAGTGTGTGTGTGTGTTTGTGTCACAGCGCCTGTTTGCCTGCAAAACAAGCTCATTGTTATGTAGAAGGGTGGAAGTTTGCAGAGTAGTGGCTCTAGTAGATTTCAATGTTTAACACATTTTTAAATTAATAATAGTGTGCATTTGTCTTAAAGTGAAGTCACTTCTACCTGCCTATTATACACTAACAGTGTATCTGCATTATATCATCAACCTAAGGCTTTTCAGTAACAAATGTATTCACTTGTATTGAACAGGTCAGTGCATCATGTCAGACTGTTGCATGAACGATTTTCCAGGTCCCTCCATCAATTGACCAAGAAATGTTTCATGCAGGCAGACAAATCCCTGGAACAGTAAATGAATCCTCACAATAATGACTCCAGGAAGAACTTCAGATTCATGTCTATTTACTAAAAACAAGCATCACACTGCTCTTTTTGACACTGATGTGAACGTTTTCATCCTCCAAAGGCTTTTAAACAGACTTGAGACGTTCACCAGTTGAGGTTTGACCAAATGTCCACAAATTAATCCAAATTCCTGAATTCTGAGTTTTCGTTGACTCGACCCAGAGTGCAGATTAAATAAATATCTGGAGGAATTATTGAAAATATCCTAATGAATTTACTGTATATGAAAGATAAGTATTGTGTCCTGCTAAAGACAAACAGAAATTCTTTGTATTTAAAAGAACAGTGTTTAATTCTTGTAGTTTAACTCAACAAACTGCTCCTGTGCTTTATTTTGATAAAACTGGGACTGATTGGATGTTAGAAAGTGCAACATTGTGGTGGACAGAGTGTCAACCATCAGAACAAGACCTGGACTCCAACTTCAAGTACAGAGGAGGGAACATCATGATCCCGGGCTGCGTTACTGTCGTCCACTGCTGCAGGAGTTGCTTGATTGAAGTTATTGCTTCTACAGTTCTCTAATTTAGACATTCAAGCATTTTATATATTTTTTTCTTAAATCAAACACGGTCATCCACCACTCTGGAGTCTTTAAAATGACTAGAATTCCATTACCTGTTATAGCAGGCATATATTCACATTTACAAGTTGTGAGGCGTGTGGACGGCCGGGCCCTCGAGTTAGAATCATGTCGTTCATGATCTAGTCATCGAAGAAACTTTAAGTGATTGCATTAGAAAGAATTAAAACACACTTCATTGATCCTTGCTGAGGGGGATTCATATCACCAAACACAAGCTCGCTTCTCTAACTTCTAACCTCTTGCTTCAGAGGAGAAGTGTTGAGAGTTAAACCTTCTTCATGGATTTAAGTTTAAGTTTGCCTCAGTTATTTATGTTTCCTCTCACTTTAAGATTGTTCTGCGTGTAGAAAGCAGAATATATATATGTTAATGCATGTAGAAGTCTTTTGGCGCTTTCCTTCATTCAGAACTCACACACACACACACACACACACACACACACACACACACACACACACACACACACACACACACACACACACACACACACACACACACACCAGTAGAGAAAATGTTTCTCCTGTAAACCCTGCTGATGTTTCCCTCCACAGTCAAGGAGTTCCTTGCTAAAGCCAAAGAGGACTTCCTCAAAAAGTGGGAGAACCCTGCACAGGTGAGCTCATGTCTGCCTGTTTATTCAATAGCACCAGTAAAAAATTACACATAAATTAAATGTCTTGTTTTTTTTGTTTTTTTAAAGAAATAAGAAAATGCAGGTTTAATTCCAATCTTATCTGAGCTTCTGTCATTTTTCTGAAAATGGGGTTTTGACTTGTTTCTTTTTTGGGGTTTTGTTTAGTCTAAACATGTTAAAGTTCTCATATCCTCCAGAGCAGAGCTGCCTAATTGTGGGAGGAGTCAAAGGGAGGGCCTACCTTGATTGGGATTGGCTAAACCCCCGATGACACTATATAGGGTTTGATTTCTGATTGGCTGGTTGGAGCGACACACTTTTTAAAACCTGAAACAAGCCAGGGAGAGAGAGGACAGACTGTCTTCGCTTCTGGGGCGTCAGTCCAGGTATGGGGATGATTAGTACTGCAGGAAAACCTTTGGAAAGGGAATTTAGCATAATATGACCCCTTTGATTTACCCCACTGAGGAAACCGCCACAGTTTCTATAGAGTCTTTGATATATTTTGACAGTGAAGTGGAACGCCTGTGAAGATGATCACTTTTGTTATGTTAAAGCTTCAGTTGGGAACCTGTTTCAGAAATAAGTCTTCACTTATAGACAATAACAGCCAAATGGATAAAGTGTTTTTGCATCAAAATGCAGCTTTTTCACTATTTGGATCGGATCCATTCAGTTGGCAGCAGAAAGATGGTTTTCATTGCGGTGAAGCAGGAAGTCACGTGGCTGTACAGCTTCCTGACTGTCATCATACGGTGTCTTCAGACTGGTTAAGGGTTTTCAGTGGAGGTAACAGAGGCTACAGTGACAGAATCCCTTGTCAACACCGTGAAAGTAGTTTCTGGACTTTTGAAGAATCATTTTAATACCTCATGTCAGCAAGTAATACAGCAGTTGTTCTGCACATCCTGTGATGGAAGCATGAGGAGTTGGAATGATGATCAGAAAAATACTTGAGTATAGCTCAGAGCAGAGAACTGCCACCAACAACAGGCTACGTTCAGTCTGTTTGCATCCAGGTAGAAATCGTGTTTTTAATCCACCATGGAGTGAAAATTACGTAAATATGTAGGTATAGGCAATTCACGTAGCTACAACCTGTTCGAGGCTATTTCTGGACATTTATTTTGAAGAGAACCTTTTTAGTTTTGAGGTGAAACATTCCCCAAGTCCAACAAAACAACAATTGTCTGATCCAAAACGCCCGTTGAGCCACGATTGAAGTGTTTAACAACAACAAACTATTAAAACCTTGGTAGGTGTTGACAAATCTGTCAAATATTGTAGTGAAGGAACTCAACACGAATCATTCTGTGTCCTGAAGGTTCTAGATCTTCATATTAAAACACTAATAAAATCACTGTGGAATTGATTCACACCGTTCTGTTAGCGACGTGATCATTTTCTGATGTGTGCAGAATTTAAACGTTTTGTAAAACACGACCTTCACCTTCCTCCTCCCGTGTAAGTCAGGGGACCATTTATTATTTATTTTTGTGTTTCATGTGTTTCAGAACACTGCTGGCCTGGAGCAGTTTGAGAGGTTGAAAACTCTGGGCACCGGCTCGTTTGGACGTGTCATGCTTGTGAAACACAGAGAAATGGGGCAGCATTACGCCATGAAGATCCTCAACAAGCAGAAGGTCAGCCGGGGTCAGGGGTCACCACACATATACACTGACTGTGAAACAGGTCACTTTATTTTGGAAGGGGGGTGGGGGGGGGGGGGGGGGTTGTTTCTCTAGAAGAGGCTGCAATACAAATGCAGCTTCTGTCTGGATAGAATTGTGCTAAATGTTTATATCATAGTTCAAACTCTGGGTTGTGATTTTACTGTACCTGGTTACTTCAGGATGCAACTTATCAATGGATCACCAATAAAACTTGTAGTTAAAGTATTCTGAAAGCCAGACTGTCAGGTAGAGTTCGTATAAACTCCCAGAATGCAACAGCTACAGGAGAAGTTTTCGGGACATTTCACTGCATTTTGCACCAGAAAGTTTCATTAGAATTGACTCTATAATGAGATTGGAGTCATTTTGGTACCGATTTGGTTTTGTGAAAATGCAGACATTTACATCCCGTATAGAACTCTGCAACACAACAAATAAAAACTTTGAAGGTGAACTTTAAAGTTTATTATAAAAATATTTCACCGGTGAAATTGGACTGTATGTGGCCCCTCAACTAGATGTGTTGCTATAAATGTTTTCAATGTCGGTTAATTGATTCTCAAATTGAATAATTGTTTCAAACTTTCAATACAGTTTGATTAAATAAATAAATAAATATGCAGAGCTGCTCAAGCTGGTACAATTCAAGATGTCAAGGCATAAAATCAACACATTCAAAGAGAAACGATATCAGTTATTTCACTTTTCTGTAGATTTATTTAAAGTCTGTGGCGCTAAAGAGTAACTGAGTAACTGAACCGGAGACATTTAATTGGAATTTAAAAAAAAATAATGTTTTTAATCTATTTCAGCGTTTAGAGAAACAAAAACAGAACAAGCGACACTCAACTACCAAACTAATCAACCGAAAGGGTGAAGGTTGAAGCAAAAGCTTATTCACATCGACCTCATCACAAAAAACAAAACAAGGCTGTCATAGATAATGACACACACACACACACACACACACACACACACACACACACACACACACACACACACACACACACACACACACACACACACACACACACACACACACACACACACACACACACACACACACACACACACACACACACACATTTTAAACTAATATTACTATTTTTACAATACACATTCAATATATACTATACACAAGTTTTTTTATATACAGTTTATACATGCACATCAATCATGTATACACACGTACACACATACATGAATGTACGCGACATGTACATAATATTAATAATAATATTGAACAACAACATTTGATACTAATAAAAATATACCATTTAAATTTCATCAATTACATTTTAAATACAAAATATAGTGTGGCAACATTTAAATTCATAATATTCTCTATTTTATACCATTATACACATATTATAGCTGATTATCGTTGTCCCGGGTACAATAGTTAATTACTAATGATCTATGGTTTAAAAAGCTTTTTGAACTGGTTCATGTTGGTACTTTGATTTACTTACTTCTATAATTTAACCCAAACTTTGATTTGATAGTCAATCTCTGCCACTTCCTGTGTTTCAGGTGGTGAAGCTCAAGCAGATAGAGCATACTCTGAATGAGAAGAGGATCCTCCAGGCGGTCAGCTTCCCCTTCCTGGTGCGGTTAGAGTACTCATTCAAGGTACCGACAACTTTGGAGGACGAGTGTTTACGAACCTGCTTGTGTGTAACGTGATGCTGAGTGAGAATTTGTGCTTCTGGTCCTTTTTTTTTTACGTCCTAAAACCCAACATTCTACCTTAGAACCGATCATGTGTTGGTGAGTGAGAAGCAGAATGCAGAATGATTATTATATCAAGGGAATTAAATCAGTCGGCGACTTCCATTGTACAAAAAAAACCTTCACTGGTTGTTCTGAAGCAGATGTGTGACGACACACACTCGACTATAAACTGAAGCTGGTTAATGTCAAACATCAGGCCTGTGACCCGCCAACAAACCACAGAGCAAAGAAAAACTTTAGGGTTTAAATCTACAGGTTATGTCGCTATATTACTGGTCCAGACTCTGGAGATGAAGTTGGGCTGAATGTGGAACCTGAGCTGAAGTGACTTTGACGCTGCTGCTGTGAAAGGCAGCAGGATAACCATCGTTTAGACGCTGTTCTTTTCCTCTGAGCTCGTAATGACTTTGGATTTATTGAGGAGATTTTTGTTGCATTTCTGCTGTTGCTCAAAACAAAGATATATAGAGCTACATTCGGTAGAGCGCACACCTTCACTGACTCCACTGACTCCACGTTTGTTTGCTGAACTGAATTAGCATCACTAGCACGATAGCCGTTAGCTCATATCGATAACTAACTAGCCTGTCAGGTAGCTACGTCACTGTGTGAAACGCTGAGCAGGGAGCGTCTCCATGGCAACAGACGCTGATCTCCTTTGATCTCCATGAGGTGTCTTTCTCTTCCATTTTTTTGCAGTTTTTGTGGGATTTATTCAGAAAGTGTCAGCCGTTAACGTCCCAAAATCTAATCGATTGGTCCTTGGATGATGACAGATCATCCCTGAAGATTTCATGCAATTCAGGTTAATAGTTTTTGCGAAAAGTTGTTAAAATACAAACAAACCCAATAAATCCACGGAGATACACTGTAGGCGTGCGTCTCTTCCATCACATATAAAATCATCTTACACTTTGATTTTGGATAATTGTTGTTGCCTGAAGCTGTAATTCTGTATGTCTGCCTGTTTAAGAGACGAGACGTAAAGATTACTATCATAGCCACCGGTTTATTTTCCAATCTCCATTTTTTTTCTTCTGCTAGATTTTGGGCACGTGAATAGTCCTGCACGTTTGAGTGCTCGTATATAAAATGCACATCAAAACACGCGGGACACTTTCGTAACGACGTTTCAAAACAATTCGGCGAACAATTTTCCCAAAAACCGAAAAAAAAATCTTCCGGTCAAAGCAGATTGGATTTTAGTGAAAAACTAGTTTTGCAGCAAGCGGCAGGCGCACACACACCTTCATCAGAAATATTCTGGTTTCACTAAATATATTATGACTTTTATCGTGGGGAAGAATCTTATGGCGGATCCGTCTCCAGCCAGTCCAGAGCGAGGTTTTCTCCCTCAGCCTCACCGGCGGCACTAATACTCTCACCGTGGTTGTTTGTTCCTCCACCAGCTGATGGCCTGACCTCAAACACGGCCTGATTCGGGCTAAGCTGTTCAGGAGCACCTGCATGCTCAGGGATTGAATATCCTTAACACCTTAAATAAACTTTTCAGACCGTCTGTGTCCAGAGCACAGATGGAGGCGTCGACAGCAAACAGTCAGACGGAGTTTAGAATTAGTAGGTTGAAGTTTGTTTTCCAGGATGTAAAAACATTTGTAACGCAAAGTAAAGTAGTCACAGATGTGGTATTGGGGTCAGCTCAGTGAATACTCTTTGACTCTGTCACAAAATATAATGCAAGTCTTTTTGACTGTTTAATGTGCGGGCGGTGTCACAAAAGTTTATTTCTTCAGTAGTGTACCTCTTTAGGTATTTATAGAGCAGGACTCGAACAGAGTGCTTTACAAAGAAATAAAAACATATATCGATAAAAGAAAAACTTTCAAGCTTTAAAATAAATGAAAGAAATACATTAAAACAAAAATGAAGAATCTTAATCTCCAGATCTTTGTTTCCCACAACCAGCATAATAAAGAGGAAAACAATTGAGACGGAGCAACGTCTCATCAGACACATTGATTATAAATATGTTTTCTATTGTCATCCAATAAAGTTTTTTTTTTAATAGTCAAAAAAAAAAAAAGTCTTCTATTCTTACGTTAGTTTAAAATATCCCAAGAGCACAGATGTGATGATGCAGTAGCTTATTGTGAGTGTGAGCATTAATACTCGTCAGTGTGTCTGACCTCTGACCCTCCGTCCTCAGGACAACACTAACCTCTACATGGTGATGGAGTACGTCCCAGGTGGAGAGATGTTCTCACATCTACGGCGAATCGGCAGATTCAGGTCAGAGTCTGGTGAAGTTCACTGCCGGGAGGAACCATTTTCCTTCACCCACACAAATAAACCAGGGACTTTGTGCTCTGTTCCCTCGTATTTCTCTCTTTCTGCGTTTCCTGACCGTGCGGTGAAACGACTGTGTTTGCTTTTCCACGCAGTGAGCCTCACGCTCGGTTTTACGCCGCTCAGATCGTCCTGACCTTCGAGTACCTGCACGCTTTGGATCTGATCTACAGAGACCTGAAACCTGAAAACCTGCTCATAGACCAACAGGGCTACATACAGGTAAGAAAAACCCATAATACAGTAATATGGATGCTCTTTGGAGGTACTTTTCTAAATATTTGAGGTAAATACAATGAGACCTCAGTGAGTCAGCTGGAAGTTTGAAGAAAGCAGAAAATCAAACGTGCAAAACCTGAGAAACTCCAGCGAAACTCCAGTTTCCCTTCCCCCCACCGACTGGTGACCGAACACCACAAGAACTGCAGCTCCGCCTGTTTCTTTTAGCTATAAACCTGGTTCCACACTCTTTGTCTTGCTTTAACACAATAGCTCTACTACCTGCTGGAAACTTGGAAACATGGGTGTCAGCTCAGGTCACCATTTGATCGTAATGAGGCCGAACTGGTGAAAGTATAGCACCACAACCTCCACATGAAAACAACACTCTTGATGTCACAGTTTAGATTATCTTCAGGTTTATGTTGGAAAGTCTCTTCTCAGGCTGCGTGACGCCACCAACCCCTCCTGTGCTTGTACTGGTACTCTGGCCTGGTGGGACTGGAGCTTCTTCCAACTCACACTGAGAAAAGACCGATGTTTGGGGTGAATTTGAAAAGAAATAAGACTACAGTTAAAAAACCCAACAACAATACAATAATAACAAAAACATAATCAGACACCATCGTTTGTATGAAATACTAAATATTACTCCCTGTGTTGTGGTATCCTGCCGCAGGTTACCACCTCTGGCCCCAAAACCGTCCAGCAAAGTGTTAACAAGTTAAAGAAAGCATTAATTAAAAATAAAACTACACATTTCTTAAGAGTAGCGACACAACAAAACACTGAGACCCGAGCTGAGATCTCGAGATGCTTCCGTCAAAGAAAAGTTACCTGGTTGCTTTAAAACCAGCCTGAAAGCCACGCTGCCAGGGGCAGTTTGTAAAAACAATCCTCATGGAACAGATATCATTTATAGGAGAAGTTTCTGGACATTTCACAGGATTTTGCAGCAAAAACTTTTATTAAATTCGGCTTCATGTTGAGATTGTCTTTTTCTGTAGTAATTGTTTGGTTTTGTGAAACTTAAACAGGTTGTCACGTATCCCTCAAGTTTTTGTGCTAAAACACATTTTCATTACCGGTTGAATCAATTCTAACATCCACTGTGTCCCTGCACGTCTCCACTAATCTTTTACAAACTCCAGAAACTGTCGGGGTGCCTCCTCCTCCATCAGTCACATTCATGTGTTTTACAATCATTTGGAAATGTGAACGTTGCGCCAACACGTGGACCGTTTTCTAGCTCAGATTGTGCCGCCCTCTAGTGGTGGGTAGTAAAACTACAGTAGAAGCTGAATCCGCTGCCTTTCTCTCTTAATGCGTCCACGAGGATAAATGTATGGTCTTATTTGTCATTTGCCTTCTTTCTCATTTTCCCCTGTTGTTTCTTTTCATCACCGCTCCTCAGGTGACAGACTTTGGCTTTGCCAAGCGGGTGAAGGGTCGGACCTGGACACTGTGTGGCACCCCAGAATACCTGGCCCCAGAGATCATTCTCAGCAAGGTGAGACTAACTGAGTCCCACCGTTTACCTGCGTGAGCATCAGGTTTAAACATCAGCCTCGTCTGCATAAAGGGACACGCCACAATATTTTCTATACATCATAACAACTTTATTCATTTAGCACCGTTCGTACTTAACATACAAGTCAAAGTGTTTTACAAGACAGAAGAAGAAAAAGAGAAATTCAAGTCAACAAAAAGATTGGAGCTGCTTTGTAAAACTAATCATTTACTAGTTTAGTTACTAGCTATAAAATATTAAAATTAAGTGAAGAATCCTATAGTTTCTTTGCACAAGAACAGAAACTGGCGTCAACAGTCTTTTTGTTTCATCACAGGAACTTTCATTAAAACAAGACCTTGAACTCAGGCTGGATTATTTTCAGTTCGCTGATGAGAAATGTGCAAAAGTGCTAATCCATGAATGAGTTAATGACTGTTGAGAAAAAATTTTTTTAATGCTTATTTAATGAAATTCAGTTCAAAGTCTTGTCTCTCAGTAGTGGTGCTACTTTGTCCATGTGGCCTTCTGGGAAAAAGAGTTGAAACACCTCTGGAGTAGAAACCTGCACTCGGGGCTTTATGAATGGATGAACTGTCTGTGATGTGGGAAATGTGTCTCCGCCGTCCTCGTGTCTCCCAGGGTTACAACAAAGCCGTGGACTGGTGGGCGTTGGGCGTCCTGGTCTACGAGATGGCAGCGGGTTACCCTCCTTTCTTTGCCGACCAGCCCATCCAGATCTATGAGAAGATCGTATCAGGGAAGGTGAGCTTCACCGCTCTACATCTCGAATGTTGGATGTTTGGAGGTGCTCATTCACACCGGCTTCACTGGGCACTTTTACTTTGAAAGCAACCGGAATGTTTTCTTCTGATGAAATATGAACTCTGCTCTCCCCACGCCGGCCTCCCTCTCCCTTCTCTGCCAATGCCAACCAGAATCCTGCTCTTTATCATCGCCATTGATTATTGATTTGAGCTCCAGCAACGACAGAAAACATTTTAAAACATGGGAACAATCCTCTGAACAGAAATGTCTTCACCTTTTTCTGCAAAGTGTATCTAAAGTAGACAAACGGCAGCTTCTTTAAACAGCTGAACTGAAGTTCAGCAGGTTTTCACATGAAAAATTATCACATTAAGAAAGTCAGTAAATAACCTGCTGATCAATTCTTCTTGGGTTTGTGGAGTGTTGGTTTCTAACGTGTGGCTTCAGTCCGTCAGCGTATTCACACTGACGCACAAATCATTTAAACACTAACGTTTTAACTTAGATTATTATTATTATTATTATTATTATTATTATTATTATTATTATTATTATTATTATTATTATTATTATTATTATTATATATTACTATTATTATTATTATTATTATTATTATTATTATTATTATTATTATAATTTACTTAGTTACTTCTTTGTTTATTATAGCAAATGAAGGCTAACTGATTTAAACGAGACAGAGGGGAGGGGTTACTGACTTTCTAACTTGTACATTTAACAGTTTGGGTGTTGAGCACAGTTTAGTTCAGGTTCTTCCAGAGTTGCCTGGACCGGTTAACTAGTGACATAATAACCTTCACATCCAAACTTTAAAGTTTTTCTTTGTTGTGATGCAGAATTAACACGATGAAAACTTTGATATTTTGACAAAACCCAAACTTCTCCTGTCGCTGCTTCATTAAGAACGTTTCTACAAACTCCCGCTGACAGCAGGACTGAGAGGAGCTTCCCTGGCAGCGTCGTCCGCGTCTCAGCTCCAGTCCGAAGGAGTTTGTTAAGAAGAAATTAATCTAGGTTTTATTTTTCAGTTGTAATAATTTGCTGGGCTTGTCGGCCGGGTTGGAGCCTCCGGTGGTTTAGGGGACTTCTGTTCTGTGATGGCTCCCTCCGGTCGGAGCTTTAGCTTCAGGGGTTCATCCTGTCTTCACCCTCCAGAGGGAGCTGATCTCACTCTGTCTGTCCTCAGGTGCGTTTCCCGTCTCACTTCAGCTCCGACCTGAAGGACCTCCTGAGGAACCTGCTACAGGTGACAAACAGGCGCCTCGGTGCATCTTGCTTTCAGCCGCCTCTGCTTCTGTGTTGTTTTGTCTGAAACGCCTCGGTCTCGTCTTCAGGTGGACCTCACAAAACGCTACGGCAACCTGAAGAACGGCGTCAACGACATCAAGGGACACAAGTGGTTTGCAACTACCGACTGGATTGCCATCTACCAGAAAAAGGTGTGTGTGTGTGTGTGTGTGTGTGTGTGTGTGTGTGTGTGTGTGTGTGTGTGTGTGTGTGTGTGTGTGTCTTTCTTCAGTGTTTAGCTTTAAACCCATGTCTCCATGATGCACACAGGTGGAGGCTCCATTCGTCCCCAAGTTCAAAGGTCCAGGCGACACCAGCAACTTTGACGACTACGAAGAGGAGGAGATCCGCGTCTCCTTCTCTGAGAAATGTGCCAAGGAGTTTGCTGAATTCTAGAGAGAGAGAGAGCGCGAGAGAGGAAGAGGGGTGGAGGTAGGGAGAGTCAC